>NC_056734.1:363547131-363756881 GCF_019279795.1 Protopterus annectens
TGTATGATAAATGAAGGAGGAAGCTTCTGCAGACAATATAGCAGCATGGGAATGGGTCACTGATTAAAAAATATTACAGAGCTACAAAGTGTTATGGCCTTGTCACACACACATTTCATGAAGTGGGTTGTTTAAATACACAGGAACAAAATAGCAAGACAAGGCAAAAGTGTCTCTTGTAAGACTGTGAATCTTGCATGAACAGTGCAGAGTTACAGATGATGGATCCCGAGTCAGAAAGCCTTGGTACATCATAATTATTGTATAAAATGTCAAGAGCCTAACTTCCTTTTAGGTTAAAGCCTAAGTCTGCTGTACTTGTAACCTATCACATAGTTTGAGGGAAGATTACCAAAGTTTTCATACAGCACAGATGAAATTAGTGAAACACAAATCATAGGGTCTGGCATAGATGACAGCGGTAAATGCATATTCCATGGATATTATTGATATTGTTGGTATCAAGCAGAGTTACAAACAGTTTGGGAGATAGCAGAACTGGTACATTTTCATAGGTCTGATTTATACATTTGCAATTGTAGCAATATGCAGAGTTGGCATATTGATATTTATCTCACTTTTGGATGACAATTCACTGATACACAATTTGAAAATCATAGGCATGTACAGGTATTCAGAAATGGTAACTCTCCGAATACTGCAGATATTCTTAATTGTTCACTAATACTTATAAGAAACGTTGTTCCAATTTTGTATAGTGAAGGTCCACTGACTCCATTTCTGTGGGGTTTTATTTTAGAAATATTCAATTTGTATTTATATGTTTTGCTAAGATATATAGGAATGAGCTTAAGTTTTAGCAGTATGTGTAGTCTGATTCTGAAGATGGTACATGTCAGTAGTGCAACAGGCAACACACTCAACTTTGGTATAGAAGGTTGGGATTCTATTCCCTCACCAGATAGAGCAATTGCTGAGACTGTGGTGCAGCATAACGGGGTGGGGGTGCTGCACTCCTGAGGGTGTCTTCTTTCAGATATTAAACCAAGGTCCCATCTGTTTTCACTCAGGTGGATGCAGAACATCCCACACCACCTACTGAAAAGAGGAGGGGAAGTTCCCTGATGCCTTGACCAAATTTCTCCTAGAAGTATAAGTCCTAACTTGGGTCTCCCCGAAAAGAGGCTATTAGCCTAATAAGACTAACCTGGTCAACATAAATAAAATATCAAAAGTCTAAAAAGTGTTGAAAGAGGCTACACATACATATAATATTATATAGGACATATAAAAATAAATATCAATCACTCTTTAAAGTACAGGTGAATGATGTATAAAACCCAGTTAACAAACTTCATATCACTGTAGGCAGGTTGGTAAGCACTATAGGAACAATACTAGGGAAACAATCACAGCACCCATAAGCTAAGAAGAAGAAGCCTGACATAAGAAGTTCTTAATAATAAAAAACTAAAGGTTTGCTTTAATCCAATCAGGTCATCATTTTGCAAAAAAGCAGGTCTTTGACTTGTAAGTTGTTAGGTGGCTGTGAAAGCTGAGTTGATACTGAACAGCAATAAATTAAAGAATCCAAAAAAGCTTATTGTTTGAAAATGCATGTTGTCCTGCTTGCTTTTTACTTGCATGAGGACCATGAGTCAAGAGATTGTTTGAATAACAGTTTATGATATCTGAGTGATAATAATAGTCTTAGATAGACAGAGATCCAGATTCAAAAAAACATTGTCAGCAGAATGCCAAACACAGTGCTGAGGCCCAGCAAAATGACCTGTGGGAGAAGGTTACCAGTTTAGCTACACACTGAAGCAATGTTTTTGCTGAACACAAAAGAAAGAAAGGAAGGAATTAAGAAGGCATGGTGAGATGCTTTTGTTAGGTTACATGCAGAAAGGTATTTCAGGGAAACCAGATTATGCCCAGTTCAGATTAACAGACTGTACACAAGGTTATATTTTGGTGCAACCTGGATCATATTTCATAGAATAATATATAACAAAAGGATGTGTTGAAGAAGTACTGCTCAAAGTTTAGAGTAAGGGCGTTGTATACAGTAAAGTTACTAACTAAAGTTCATTGATGCATGGTGTTACTGTATAAATCTGTGCCTAGCACTATGCATCATTCATTGATGCAGGTCTATGTTCAGCCATTGAATGGAACTTCCATCAAATGGCTGAATATCGAACCCTATTCATTGAATGTACATTCAGCAAACATTCATTTCATTGATAGGGAAAGTAACTAGTTGGCCACCACTTCCCCATGTTCCCCACTGCAGTATTTCAAACCCACCCAGGTAGGGGGCTTCACCTCCCCACACACACCCCTTGCTATATATACCAACTCCAAGACCATACTACAGTGGGGAAAAGGGCAGATGGGGAAGTGGTGGCCAACTAGTTACTTTCCCTGTCAATGAAATGAACATTTGCTGAATGAACATTTGATGGATAGGGTTTGGTATTCAGCCGTTCGATGGAAGTTCCATTCAATGGCTAAACATAGACCCCATTGATGCATGATGCTAGCTACAGACTTATACAGTAACTTAGTAGGTGATTGTGGTGCAGGCAGTGGATCACACCTGAAGTAAATGGGCCCAGAAAGGAAACATCTCTTTAGGTCCTCTGCATACCAGGGATATAAAAAATGTCAGAATAGCAGACTGCAACAGGTTTTACACCTCCTTGTTAAGTCATTCAATCAGATTCATGATCAGAAATAATACTGTGTATACTTGCATTTTAAAATGCAAGTTTCTCTAGGTATAGTCCATTTTCACAGAATATTTCAGAAGGTATGGTCCATGACAGAAGTCCAGTTAACAGGAATGATGCATAGGGCAGAACCAGCAGAATTGGTTTTCAATAAGCTCAAGGATAAAACAGCCAACAAATCAGACTAGTACAAGCAGTGGATTACTTTTCAACATGACAAAGTTAGTAAATGTAGTAGGTTAATAAGGGAGGATGAAAGGTTACCTTACCAAAAAGACATACCAATGGAGGTAGCTAGAGGGGATGATTGCCCCAGGTTCAGATCAGTTAGGGAGTGTAGTCAGTTTTGTAGTGCAGGTGTTGACTGTTTCCTAAGGTCTTCTTCAAGCAGTAGCACTTTAGCATTAAATCATTTTAGTAGCTGCATTCACAATCACAGTCACTTAAAAGACATTTCAGTGTTACTTGTACATTTCTTACAGCTCCCTGTGACAGTTTTGGGTCCTTCTGAAAATTTAGGCAGGAACTCTACAAAACCATAGCAAGGATCGTATTGCTACTATGATACAAACAGCCAGAGTATTTTTAAATATTTTTAAAATGTTTTCCTTAGTTAACTTGAGAACTTTTTTTGAGCTGAGGACTTCATTTTGGTACTGTGCTGAGTTGTGGAGTTTTTTGGTCCTTATCTGTGGTCCAGTGGGAGTGCCAAATAGGGGCACTGCCCAGGGCACCAAATAGCTAGCTATAGATTTGCAGTGCTAATTTAAAAAAAAACAAAGTTACAATGATTAGACATAGTCAGTCATGGCATTTTAATACAAACAGTGAAAATTGTATATAAAAAAAAACAGGAACAGTAACATTTACAGGTAAACTCTTGAATAAGTTGGACAAAAATGTCTTTATGAAAAACTGCCTACTCCTAAGTGATACATTGGCAAGCTTCAAATCCCCACCCAACACAGTTAACTCCACTGAATATGCAGACATGTACATCACCACATTATACCAGCATGTAAACAGCTGCACATATTCATAGGTTCATGGGTTCATAGGAGATTACTAGGCTAATGGATCAAGAGCCCTTACAAGTCTGGATGGTTTTACCCAGACTTTACCCAGTTTTCTAGGGGAAAGATAACAAGGGTCAGCAAGTGGAGTTTTGACAATTTTTACAGACCACCTCTGTCTATAAGGGACATGGATGCCACCTCAGGAGTGAATTTGTGATTTCCCATCCATTGGTCCAAATTGTGCTTGAAGATGGTCAAGAAAGGGTTCTACTTCATGTGAATAGGAAGCCTGTTCCAGACAAGAGGCAATCTCTGGGACACATTTCTGTCTTTCCAACATGATCTATTCATGTCAGAGATCAGGTTTAGATCTTTGGAGTAGGTAACCCTTATGCAGTTACTTCTGCAGATATGCAACATTTCCATCAGGGCTGGATCAGAGACTTCCTTGTAAGTCAGGCACAGATCACCCCTCAGTAATTGGTAGGAAACCGAACACTGTGATAGTGCTTTTAATCAGTCTACATATGGCATGTTGGTTATACCCTGCATTTTTTTTTTGATAAGAAACCTCTGAGGATGCTCCATCTGTTGCAGGTGCTGGTGAGGTAAATGTCAAAGGGTGCATTGTACTTGATTATTGGTCTGATAAGGGCTGAGTACAGTGGTGCTATGACATCCTTAGATCTGGATGTATGTTCTTACTTATAAGCTGAGCCACATAGACAGATTTCCTCCCCACTGTGGACACATGGTGGTCAAAATTCAGATTATTATTATCTACATGAGTATCCACATCTCTCATCATTGGGTCCATTCTTAAGGGGGTGCTATCAATGTTGTAATTTTCAGGGGTATTTGATTTCCCAAAAAGTATTATTATGCACTTTTTCACATTTATCTTGAGACAATGGCTCTGGCACCAATCATTAGTCTGCATCAAACCATTTTGCAAGATATCAACATAATTTGGGGAGTCAATGAGTGCCTCAACTTGCAATCATTAGCAAACGTGGTCACCCAAAGGCCATCTACATTTGCCTTGACATTTGAGAAGTATATTCCAAACAGGAGGGGGCCCAGCAATGAGCCCTGTGGTGCTCTACTTTTGACTAGCCTCTCGTTAGATGGGGATTACCCTACTCTAACAATATGTACTCTGTTCATGAGCCATTTGGCTACCCATCTAGTGACATAGAGGTTTGTGCCCATTTTTGTGAGTTTATCTGTAATACCTGCATGGGTATTGTGTCAAATGTCTTAGCCAGGTCAAAGTAGGCAGTATGCACTGTCTTCAGCTCATCCATGGACTTGGTGACCTTCTCAATGAAGTCCAGCAGATTAAGCAGGCAGAACCTGCTCTTGACAAAGCCAAACTGGACTGGGTCTAGAGTCTGGAGATTTCCTATGTTGTTGTTAATCAGGTCTATGATTATCCTTTCCATAGCCTTGCATATGAGGCTAGTCAGACATATGGGTCAGTAGTTTCCTGGGACTGTTGCTGGTAGCCCCTTGTGCAGAGGGATGACTGCCCTCCACTCTACTGGAACAAAACCTGTCTGGAGACTGTGGTTAAATAGAGATCTGAGTGGGTCTGCTAGGTCACATTTCAAGCTATTTAATAAGCACCCTGGGATTCTGTCAGGGCCCATCGATGCTGTGTATCTAGCTTTAGAGAGTGCAGTGATGACCTGTTCTTTTGTGATAACAGGCAAAGGAATGGTAGGGTGTATTTCATGGGGAGTGACCGGAGGTTATGAGAAGGTGAAATCTGACCTGAATTTATCTGCCAGCAGGTTTGCTGTTTTTTTCTGGCTGAGCATAGATACTGCTATCTACAGCCAGCTCAGCACATTGTTGAGTGTTTCCCTTAAGATATTGGTCATAACTAAAAAGTGATTTATAGTCATCCTTTATTTGGGAAGCTATTTTAGTCTTCTATTTAGCTTTTGAAGACTTGACTAGTAACCCTGATTTGCCTGTTGAGACTTTTTTTTTCTCTGTTATGCACCTTCCCACTTACTTCTAGACAGGAATTTCTTCCTTCTGTTGTATAGTCTGTTTATGCCAGGGGTTCATCAGGGTGACACTTTTTTTGCAGCTAGACCTGGGTTTAGTTTGGTCAGGTACAGACATTTCTATGCAGTTGTTTAAGTAGTTTACAGGCCGTTCAGGTATACTTCTGCATAGGCCTCCATGTTTTCAGGATTAGGGGGAGCTTTAACATTGTCTGTGCTATCACTTAACAGAAGGTAATTTGCCTTGGAAAAATTATTTAGATTTTGATGGAGGTTCTACAGTTACATTTATTTCAAAGGTGATCAATTTATGATCCAATCTTACCAATGCAGACATCACACTGGGGGAGGGGGTGCAATGCTTCCCCATGTTTGTGAGTACTATGTCAAGGATATTTGAGCTCCTACTGGGAGTGCAGACTAGCTGTTCCAGAGTATTTACATTGACAAAGTTCAAAAATCTCTGAGCTTGCATGTTAGTGGTCATGTATGTTTCCCATTTTAAGAAGGGGTAGTTACAGCTGTACGGTGAGGGGAAATGCAGCTGTATCCTGTAGGAACAAGTGCAGGGTAAAAGCAAGAGACAAATCCCTATGGTAGAACCATAATATCAACAAGCTTTTAATAAAAGGAAAACAATTTTGACCAAAAGTAAGAAGAGTAATTCCCAAAATGTTACAGTCCTTGTCTCTGAAATAAATAAAAATTCTGGAGCTTAAAAAATCCATCAAAGCAAAGTTTGAGGTTAAAAAAGCTACCTAAGCCACAGACAATCACAAAGCATTTTTTTAGTTATGTTTGTATCTCAAAAGTACAATGCAACAATGTGCTGAACTGATTGTGAACGATGTTACCTACACTGAGGCTGAAGATATAGCTAACATACTGGCCAATAAATTTAGCTCTGACTTCACCCCTATCTCACCTCTGTCTCTCCCCCAAGATATACCTGAAACTGGATCACCTCCAGCTATTACACAAGAACAAGTCCTAAAAATGCTATCAAATTATAAAAATATTGCAATGATGGGTCCTGACAATATCTCTGGATGCATCTTAAATAGCATGAAGCATGATTTAGCCACACTCCTAAGAACACTTTTCAATTTTAGCATCCATACATGTTTTGTACTAAGTGCATGGAGAACCGTTACAATCATTCACCTGCATAAGAGGACCTTCCGCAGACGCAGGCAATTACAGACCCATGAGACTGACCAGCCTTGTATGCAAAGCCCTGGAAAGACTTATTGTGGAATTAATCAATCAGTGCATAGAGAACCTCCAAACACTAGCCCCATCTCAGTTTAGATTTGTTAGGGGCTGGTCATGCTTTCTCAACCTGGTGGATTTTTTGAAAAGGTCACCAAAGCAATGGATGAAGGCAAAATGGTACACACCACATACCATGACCTGACTAAAGCCTTTGGCACAATTCTCCACTCAGGCATAGTAGAGAAGCTAAATCAACTGGGAATAATTCCTTTTGCCACCTGCTGGTTTGCCACCTGGCTCACAGGTAGGATACAGATAATCAAAATAGGAAGCGTTGCCTTCACAAAGACATCATTCACCACTGGAGTCTCCCAGGGTTCTGTGCTGGAATCTTTCCTGTTTGGTTTCAACTTTTCTGAATAAAAGCCAATACCAAAGGGCTCTGGCTAAGTTTGCAGATGACTGCAAGCTGGGAGCAGTCAATGAATCCCCAAATGACTTAGCTAACCTGCAGGAAGAGTTGTCTCAAATAAGTAACTGGTGTCAAAATCATGGTCTGAATCTAAATGCCAAAAAATGCATTATTGTATCATTTGAGAAGTCATCTATGCCAGGGAACTACCACACTGACAATACACCCCTAAAAACTGATCCAGTTGTTTGGGATTTGGGAACCTATGTGGGCAGTGACCTAACTTTTGGCCAACATGTGTCTATTGTTTTAAGAACTTCCTTTTATATTGCACAGGCTTAGAAACAAAGGGGAATGTGCCTAGATCTAAGGATGTCATTGTCCCCCTTTACTCAGCCCTCAGTAGGGCAATCATTTAATATAATGCCCCCTTTGGCATGTATCTGTCTAGACACATGCAACAACTGGAATGCCCAGAGGGATACCTTACTAAAAGTATACAAGGCCTAAACAACATGTCCTACATGGACTGACTTAAAGTCCTGTCACTATACTTAGTATCCTACAGACTGCTAAGAAGTAACCTGTGCCTGGCATACAATGCATCCCCCAAACCATTACATATGGATTTGATGCACATCAGCAAGTCAACTGGCATCAGAAATATTTAGCCTAGGGATCTAAATATCTTCTGAAACATCAACAGAACTTCATGGAGGGACAGGTGTATTTCACAACAGATACCACTGCTGTGGAACAGACTCCCCATCCAGATAAAACAAAGCTCATCCCTGTCCATTTTCAAGTGCAACTTAGATCTATGGATGGGAAACAGAAAATTTACCCCAGGACCACCCCATGTACTACAAATAGACAGAAGCAGTTAAAATGTTTTTAGTCCCTTTAGTTTTATACACAGCTTATGCATATTTTTATCAAGTCGAGGAAAAGTTCTGGATAGCAATTAATAAAGAGTTGAAGGATTTTATTTGGGAGGAAAAGAAGGCAAGAGTGTCAAGTGGGACAATTTGATTATCCCAGTAGAGGTGTAGGATTACCTGATTTGAACAGATATTTTAGAGCTACACAGGTAAAGCTCTAATGCATAACAGAAGCAGAAAGCTACAGTTCAAAGTGGAAAGGGATGATGATGAAGTAGGGGGGGGGTTAAATTCAGGAACTAAGAAAGAATGGGATTTTGGACACAGATCCTTAAGGAGAATAACAACAATCATACAGCATACCTTGGGGTCCTAACGGAGAGATGAAAAGTCAGCAAGCAAAGGAGAGTAGTAGTGCTGAAGTTGAATTCATCCTCAAGTCTTGGTGAGTACCTTCGCGAGGTGGACCCTGTTTTTCACAAAACCTCACCAAGGCGACACTGATATATAGACTGTATTTATATAGCATATATCATGGACAGAAGTAAGTCAAAAACAACAAAAGATAGTCAGGTGCACAAGACCCATGATAAAACAGTGCCCAATCATGGTAGGTGCACTGGTGCCAGGACTGGAAAAAATGACAGTGTAGAATCCTCAAAATACGGAAACATTCCTACAATGGGGCCAGGCCCAGGGGAGGATGGCCCCCCTGTTGTAGAAGGAAGTAGCAGTCCACAAAAATCACAAAAACTGATCGGCCAAAGAAGAGCCATAAAGACAATAGAGTGGACTATTGAGGGTAAGAAAGAAATGATGTATTGTTACTACTATGTAAGGAGCCCAGAATTTCCAAACAGAGGATATACAAAGAGATTAAGAGATAAATTACAAGAAAGAAAAATGCTTCCACAGGAAAAACTGTCAGAAGCTTCAAATAAAAATTTGCTTTCATTAATACAACAGATTTTTGAAAAACAGTATATAGATCAAGAAACTTTGATCTGTTTGGAAAAAGAAGTATCTGAGGAAGTGCAAAAATGTAAACAATAAAACCTAAATATTTTAGAAATGTATAAAAAAGAAATTTGGACATGAGAAAGAAAGAGATATTTGATTTGGTGCAATATTTATACAAAGGAGAAAGCCAAGTTAAATAATATAGAGAAGGCAGCCCCAAAGATATTCAAAGAGAAATACAGGCAAAAGCATCCAGATCTGGAAAATTTCACAATAAAGAAATTAATATTACAAAGCTGGAATGTAGACAAGAAGATTAGTAGAATTTAAAGAAATAAAAGTTGAAGTTATGGAGTGCCTGTGAAGTGAAGGATTTGATGTAGAAGGTCTAACACAGACTACATCAAAGCATGATGGAGTTAGTCCCCAGAATGAAAAACAGGAAGATCAGGAGACATCTGAAGAAGAAATATGGACATGGGAAAGGAAAAGAGATTTAATATGGTGTAATGTTTATGCAAAGGAGAAAGCAAAACTAATCAATACCAAAAGAGCAACACCAAAGGTATTTGAAGAGAAACACAGGCAAAGGAATCCAGGTTTGGAAACTTTACAATACAAAAAATAAGAAGATTAAGAGGAAAAGTAGAAAAGGAGATCAGTAATGGAGAAGTCAAAAAAACAGAAATTGAGGTTATGGAGCACCTGCAAACTGAAGGATTCAGGGTAGAAAATCTACTACAGAAAGCACCACAACAGGATACAGTAATGGATATCCAAATTAAGGGGAAGCCAGTGGAACAGGAAACAATTGATCAGGTGCCATATCAAGATATTTTGGAGCAGTCCACAGGAAACCAGTATAAATGTTCACTTGAAGTTAAACTTGCAAGGGAAGGAACAGGAAACTGTGGAAACTCTGATGCAGTCAATGTTGAGGAGCGATAGGCCAGTGAGTTCCCATATGGCAGAGCAACGGATGGCACAGAATGAAATTGAAGAGAAGGTGCCACAGGAAGATGCTATAGAACTTTCTATAGAATGCCCACAGGAAATGGAAAACAAAGGATGTGCCCTCGGTCTGGAAGAAAATGAACTAAGAGAAGAGTTTCTTGATTTAATGGACATAGATAGATATATTAAGATCAATGAAAGAAATAGAGTACAGAAGGTCAATAAAACCCCGAAAGTCAGAAGTCTGATAAAACAAATGAACAGAGTAATTAGGACTGTTGATAGAGATCCATGCGATATAACAGAAGTAAACAGGATATATTGCTGCGCAGCTAAACTAATAACTGATAAAGTTCTACCACAAGAATACAGGGTAGTGAGGGAAAGAAGGGGGAAAATTGAATACCATCATGGAACTATCGAATAGAGAAACATATAAAGCAATTAAGACAAGAAGTGTCAATGTTAGAAGAATATAGAAGAGGAAATAGATCAACAAAATTACTAAGAAAGATAGATGTGATAAAAGCAATGCACAATATTAGAACAGACCAGGATCTATCATGCACTATTTCAAATAACAAACTAAAATTTCAGCACAGGCGGAAAAATTTAGAAGCTATGCAGATAAATATAAAAGAGAATTACAAAATAAGCAATTTATTGATGACCCAAGAAAGTATTACAGAGAACTGGGAAACAAGGTAAAAGGAATTGAAAGACCATCAAAAAAAGAAGAAATAGATGCATTTTGGATAAGTATCTATGAAGATCTTGTGGAGCACAACAAAGATGCTAAATAGATAAAATAAGTAAAAGAAAGAATAAGAAGTTTAAAGATACAGGATATGAAATTGGATGAAGTAACAGCCAGAGAGATTGAAACAAAGTTAAGAAAAGTCTCTAATTGGACAAGCCCAGGCCCAGATGCAGTACCTAACTTTTGGTTAAATGTATTAACATCTTTGCATGAAGATTTAGCCATGAGTAAGACCTATTTATATGTGAACTCCGAACAGACAACAACCTGGCTAACAACAGGCAAAACAATGCTTCTACTTTAGAGTGAACCTGCAAGCTACTCCAAAAATCATAGACAGTTAACTTGCCTTCTGATGACTTATAAACTATAGACAGGAATAGATGCCGACAGAGTTTATACTCATTTAGAAGAAAACTCAATTATGACAGTAGAACAAAAAGGCAATAAAAGAAAGTCATATGAAACAAAGGATCATTTGTTATTAAATAAAGTCATAGTGGAGAACTGTAAAAAGTGGAAGAATCTAATTATGGCATGGACTGACTACAAAAAAGCATTTAATAGTATCCCACATTCATTGATAAAAGAGTGCTTAAAAAAATTATAAGATACATCCTAAACTGATCAATTACATTACAGTAACCATGAAACAGTGGCAGACCACTTTGCAATTAAGCCATGATAAAAGACAAATTATTATCCCAGGGATAAATCTTTAAAGGGGGATATTTCAGGGTGACTCTCTGTCACAGTTTCTATTCTGCCTTGCTCTTAATCCATTAAGCTGTCTACTTAACAGCTTAGGCCAGGGCTATAATTTAGCTCCTAGAAAACAACAAAGTCTAAAGACTTCTAATCTTCTGTTTGTCTATGATTTAAAAGTGTATTGCTCATCAGAGGAGGAACTGAAAGCACAGCTGCAGTTTGTCAAAACTTTTTCAGATGATATTAGAATGTCATTTGGTTTTGATAAATGTGCAAAAGCAACCTTTAAAGCAGGAAAACTGCAGCACCAGGAAAACATCAGTTTGGGAAAAGAATGTGATATAAAAGAACTTGAGCAATAGTGTATAAATACTTGGGAATTGATGAAGGATCAGCAGTAAAACATGCAAATAACACTTAGAAAGGAATACTTTAGAAGACTTAAATTAATCTTGAAAACAGCGTTGACATCTAGGAACAAAATCCAAGCTATAAACCAATTTGCTCTTCCTGTCCTAACTTACAGTTAGTTTTGGAGTGAATGATTGGCCCCAAAATGTGTTGGACAGATTAGAAATTAAAACAAGAAAGATGCTTCATGCTCACCAAATGATCTATAAAAATCAGTGCATACCAAGATTATATATTCTCTGTCCTGAAGGAGGGATGGGCCTCCTTGAAATTGATTACATGTATAGATCTGCAGTCATGGGACTCCACACATATCTGTTGACCTCCCAAGACCCAAATGTAGTAAAAGTTTTGAAACATGAGGACAATAAATCTAAGAAGACTTCTCTGCTTAATCTAGCAGAAGCATCAAGCAGGAATGGAAATCAGACTAGAGGCAGATAAAAATCAGGCAGCAACTGAATGTGCTAAAAAACAAAAGAAAGAATATAAGGTGAAGAACCAGATGAAAAGGCAAGAAATTTGGAAAATGCATAAATATAGTTGCAAGTATAGAAAACTTCTGGAAGAACCTCATGTTGCTCAGGAGCGAACACAGGAATGGTTAAGGAGAGGTGAATTCAAACCAAGAGATGAGAGGCTAATACTGGCAGCCCAAGATAGTGGACTACGTACACACTGGTTTACAAAGTCCATTTAACATGTGGGAGAAATAGACAAATGTAGGTTTTGTAAAACCAAATTGGAAACAGTCGCACACCTCTTTGCTGGTTGTGGCATACTAATGGCAGAAGGACTGTATACTGAAAGGCATAATAATGTGGCAAGACTGTTGCACTGGGGATTGTGCAAATATTATAGTACTGAAGTGGGTGAAAAACACTGGAAATGTGAACCACAAAACATCACAGAAAATGATGAAGTCTACATCACATGGGATCATCCATTACCAACAGTTCAAAAGATAGATGCTAGAAAACCAGATATAGTGGTCCAAGAAAAGAAGACAAAAATAGCATTAATCATTGAAATCACACACCCAGTGACTACGGTGTCCTGCATACACAGAGACACAAAGTTATAAAATATCAGGATTTGCAGGTAGAAATGAGAGCAATGTGGAAAAAAGATACCCAAATAGTTCTAATAGGAGTAGGAGCAATGGGCCTTATAAAAAGATTCTACCATTCTATTTAGATATGCTGCCAATACATGTAACTCCATATGAATTGCAGGAGTCATTACTGGGCACGTTGTGGGTGCAGCAAAGAGCACTTTTGGCTGACATCAAAGAGTGAAACAATGCTAATTTTATGAACTTTAATCATACTTTGACTTAGGAATGGGGTCCATAAATGTCATGGTATTAGAAGCCCAAAAGATTTGGAGAAATTAAAAAGGGAGATTAAAAAGGGAGAGACATTATCATATTCATAAAGCAGCAGAAAGCATACTAAGAACTAAACCAACATGGGAATGGTAAAAGGAGATTCTGCGGATAGGGATGACTGCAGTTAGTGGTACAGAGAATAGCAAGTGGGGGCTGGAATTTACTGGAGGAAGCTGGCAAAGGAGCCAAGTTACTGGGAACAAATAATTAGAGAAGGAAAGGTAATAAAATGGGAAGAGGCCAAGAAGACATTTGGATGCAATCTAATGATTGTCTTCCCTATCAAGGACTGATATCAGAGTACAGACAAAGAGAAAGGGATAGGGGAATTTTAAATGAAAGACCTGCACTGGTGCAGTTTTTAATTGAATCTAGAACAGAAGCTGCTATTAAAAAAGGGATAATTAGCAGGGTGTATTAAATATTGCATAATAATTATAGGAATCAATCAGAAGAGGTCATAAAAGATTTAGAAGAGAGATTAGATATGCAATTCACAAAAAAAAAAAAAAACAATGGGAGGACATATGTTACAGGGCTGGATCCAGCACTAGGCAACCTAGGCAGCTGCCTACGACTCAGTTCTGGGTGGGAGGCCCAGGCACAGCATTAAATAAAAAAGAAAGAAAGAAAGTTTTCCTACTTTCCCTGCACCTTGCAACATTAAAAAAAAAAAAAAAGTTTCCCTACTTTCCTTGACATCTGTGTACTGTTGCTTTAAAAAGCAGACAAGTGTCTTTATTTGCCCGCCCACATATCTACATCCTGTTGCTGTGACATCTTGCTGTTGCCATCCAATGAGACAGGAGCAAGAGCACATGCAGATATGGTATTTACACCAAAAATGAATTTCACAGCACTTGTAGGTGCAAGGCTTTGCAGCGTTTACACCAGAGATGGATTTGCAAGCTACAAAATTTATTTAAATTCACAGCACTTGCAGGTACAAGGACAGCGGTATGGAGCGGCCTTAGGTCATCTGGTGCCCTAGGAAAAGTGCTCCATGGCGCCCCCTAGCACACCATTTGGTGCCCCCATCCTGGTCTACCTACACCAAATAAATACTGGAAAAGTGCCCCTGCTATAGTGGTACCCTAGGCAGCCGCCTAGTTGGCCTATGCCTAAGGCTGACTATGGGTATATGACAGAATAGGTAGGCATTTACATCAAAGATGGATTTAATTTTACAACACTTGTAGGCTATTCAGACTTTACACCAGAGATGGATTTGCAGAGCATTTGCTGCATAGGCTAAGAGAGTTTATTTAATTTATAAGACCAGTGTGTGTTACACTAGAGATGGATTTGCAAGAGTGGTCTGTGTTACACCAGAGATGGATTTTCAAGAGATAGGTGGTGTGTGTGTGTGTGTGTGTGTGTGTGTGTGTGTGTGTGTGTGTGTGTGTGTGTGTGTGTGTGTGTGTGTGTGTGTTCACTACAGGATGTAAGAGCCTTAATCCTCTATACTAACTGCCATTAGCACTTTTTTTCTTAGGTAAATCACTGAGGGTGTCAGTCATTTCATTTTCAGTTTCCATGCTTCATAGCATACATTTTGATACAAAACCTGTTCTGATGACTTTTTAAGTGATTTGAGAAGTCTTTTACTTGCTTCCATGTTTGTAGAACATTTCTGATATTGCCTCACATTTCTACCCTGTTCATAAGCTAGTCACTTAACAAGACAGTGCTTTTGAACAACTTGATATTTGGACTAAGCTCTTCAGTGGTCCCCTGGGCTACAAGCCTTGTACCTAGCATCTGTGAACCACAGTACTTATGGAGTAAAGGAAGGAAGGAAGGAAACTGATTGCAGTAAACAGGAACATCATTATATGAGCCATTTTCTTTGAATGTAATCTGTGGTTTCCTTAATGCTGACAGTGTTTTATTACTTAGATGTGAATAAATTGGACAGCATGAAGTCCATGAGTTTAATGTTAATATTTTAACTATGAATACATTTTAATTTAGCTTGTTTTTTGAAGGCAAACAGGTGTGAAATGCATTGTGTTTGGAATACAACGGTTTATTGAACACTTACTGCAGATGAGTAAGGTCCTGATCTTTTAAAATACTGCTGCCTATAGTACATGGTTTGATTCCATCAGCCTGCTTTTGCCTTATGTGACTCTGCCAAGTTACTTCACCAGACAGTACTCCTGAGCTGCTCCTTAAAAGGGATACATGTCCAGAGGGCCAGCCCAGGCTGTCAGCAAATGTGTTCTACATTTGTTGTTTGAATTCCACCAGCCTTCACATAAACATAAACATTAATTAATACTTAAGTATATGTTTTTTTAAGTATGAATTTCATCACTTCTCTTGCAGTTTAATAGGTTCCCAGATGCATTTCCACTAATTGCGAGTTTTAAGGGAAGAGAGGTTTACTATTTCTCAAGCTAAGTCTGTTTTCAGTGTGAATGTGTTTTGTTTTGTTTAGAAATTGGCTGTCGCTGTTTTTCTCTGTAAAAATTGAAATGATAGTTTTTAAATGAAATCCAAATCTGTGTGATATTTGCAAAAGTAAAGAAGAAAATAGTGAATAGACTGATAGGTGTGAACACTGTTTATTGTAACTGGTGATACACATTCAAGTAATGGGATACTGGTGTGGTTGCCAAGGGCCTGATTCATTACCCTGCATCGGGTGCTGTTGATTCTGTAGCGTACACTGCAACAGTACAGCATTATTAGCCTTTCAAGTAGGACAGGCGTACCAAGTGATGTCAGAATTCCTTAATATAGAGAAGTCATAGCGATGTCAAAAATGAGATGCAGGTGTCCTAAAAGCATATAAGACCCCCTTGCTCATGCCAAGTCTGTTTTCATTGTGAAACTGTTTTGTTTTGTTTGGCAAATGGCCATCAGTTTTTGTACTATAAAATTTGAAATGTGTTAAATCATATCTCTGTAATCATTGTAAAAGTAAAGAAGAAAACAGTATGCACACTGACAAGTTTGAACAGTATTTATGGTAACTAGGGAGAGACCACCAAGTAAATGGACATTAGAATGGCTGCAGAGGCGGGGGGGGGGGATCTGGTCCATTACCCTGCCTAGAGCTCCATTTGACCATGATCTGGCTCTACATATGTATGGCTCCTAAGTATGCAAAAATAATCTAGTAGATTTAGCATTTTTATCTGGAAGTGTTTGCATAGATACCTTTATACCCCAAGCAGACCCAAAAGAATATTTTCTCAGGTAGATGGCAAAGTTAGAGATATAATGGGGAAGAAAGAGGTACCTGGGCACATCTGTTCTCAGAGTGCAATGAGTTAGCAGACTTTAAACATTTTCTATAGAGTACTCTGTCAGGAATACTGGGTGAGCAAAGGAGCATAACTAAGGAAAAAACATTTTGAGCTGGGATATAGGACCCGAATTGCCTAGACTTAGTAAGGCCCAGTTAAGTTTAATTCTGGTGGGCACCAAAAAAACAATTACTAGAAAATCAAAATCAAAATCTAAACTAACCATGCCTGAAGTAGTGAATATTGTAACAGAGATTAAAAAGCAGGAAGTGGGATCCTTAGAAAAGGGTAAGAGTAAATTATATAGAAAAAAAAAACAAAATTGTGGGAACAATAAAGAACAATGTTTAAGAGAAGGCAGAAATTGAACAATTTATGGAATGTTACTTTGATTATATGATATATAACAATATATGTTATGCATAATGTTTGCAAGTGTAAAATTGTTACTATGGTTTGATTACTTTCAAGTAAATGTAAGTTTGAATATGTCACAATTGACAATCCAATAAAGGTGTTTAAAAAAGGAAAGTAGAATGATTCAAAAAGTTGCATACATCTACAAAGACTGAGGCTCAGCATGCTAGGTGTCCTAGCCATACTCTAAACAGAGTAAATTTTGAAGTATGAATCAGTTTTAATGAAAATCGGTGTTAACATATTGCAAAAAGTTGTACATTGATGAGCATTTTTAGAAGGAAGTCACATATATGTGAATCTCCTAGTATAGGTGGTATGTAGCACTATAGCTGCAGTAAGTGGTAAATGTAGTGCTACCACAGTGGCAGTTTGAATAATACATAAAAAGTATCATTAAGGAGTTTAAATAGTTGCAGAATGGATTCATGTGTTTATGAGTTTAAAATAATATTGACTTTGATTTGGGGGGTATTTGCAAGAGAAGCAGTTTGCAGAAGGACTGCCAAAAAGCAGGGACAGGGAAATAAGTTAAAATTCATTATAGAATTAGAGTTCTTTTCATGTGTGGTAGCAGCATTTGGGATGCTAAACTCAAAACAGATGAATGTTATCTGGAATTTGCCACAGAAGGTTAAGGCTGTGACCTGTAGTTCCTGTAGTACAGAGTTTGATCTGCTCACCCTTCATTTGCCTACTGTGTGACCCTGAACAAGTCATTTAAATAGACAGTACTTTGGGGAAACTGGGAATTTGGGCTCCACAATGGTCCCCAGGGCAACAAGCCTGGTAACTACATATGACCCTATTAAGGAGAGCAGATAATGTGGGGGGGGGGTTAGGTTATTAAAGAACCAGCTGGGAGAAGCAATGAGAGCTGGTGTCTGATGAGACTTTTCTAGCATGCATAACATAACACCGACTACAAAGCACAGCATATTTAAGATTTGGATAACACCATTGCTGATTTGTGCTCTTGTTTCAGTGGGACACTTTTAGGAAACAGGTGCTATAAGCTAATCCAATATCACTTAACCTTCCAGAGCACCTGGGCTCTGATGGAAAATTGATTTGCCCTTTTTACAGAGGGGGCGGTGCATCCTCCAACAAGAGTGTTGTACAAAAATCCTATATTGATGTTCGGCACAAGGGATAGAAAGTCAAATCGCCTGCTCTAGTGGTACAGTTGTTGGAATGTGTCTTAATTTTAAAGAAGGAAGACAATACAAGGTGGTGCAAGTACACAGACTGTAGCTTTCGGCTGACATCAGAAGGGTCACGGATTTCAGGATACTGCTCAAGTATTTACAGAGAAAAAGATGTTGCATGGATGGCTAAAGTGGAGCCAATGGCTGATGATACATGTCTGCCCCTGGGACCTAAATATTTTGCATAATTTGGGAAGTATTGGGGGAAGTATGTAGCTTAAAATATAAAATACTATTATTTGGAATAACATATTTAATGCCCTTTTCTGGGCTTGCAGGATTTCACAAGCAGTACATGAAAAGCCAAATTGAGCATTAGGGGCCAATAGTCTTAGAACAGCAAGGGAAAGGTATTTTTCAAAGGCTAAGGACCCCAAAGGGTACCAGAAGGTTAGAATAGGATAGAGTGGGGCCTTTATGAGCATAAAACCAAGTCAGAAGGCTCCATTTATGGTCTCTCCCTGTCCAGTTGTTAGTTTAGGGCTTAAAGAGTTTGAGACAGACATCTCCTTCCATCAGCATCTTCTCCATACATCAACAGAGCATCAGAACAGAAAATAAATGCAGATAGGTAGGTGGAAATTTCTGGCATATAAAATGTATACCAGGTCTTACCTGTTTTAACTATTTTTTTCTATTGCATATACCAAGTTGAGACCACAAGAGATGAGACCCGTGTGAGTCAAAGTAGAGCAACCTAAAAGTAATGCAGGAGGAGGCATACACATAATAGTTGGGTATGAGAGGTTTGCAGGAGAGACAGTTGCAAGGATTATTGGGTGGACACGCCAGTAGGATGCTAAATCTGAACATTATTGTACTGCATATCGGAGGGAAGGGAATGAAATGACCATTTTTTTTCTTTCTTGAAGGAGGGAATGGCATCATTGTTTGTCCTTTCTTGTACTTAAAACGTGATCAGTCTTCCTTTTTTGGTGTAAACACTGCAGAGATAGATGAACATTAAAATATCTAGTCAGGAATCATACAATAAAAACTGGAGGGCAACTACAAATATAAAAGTATTAGAATTGACTGAGATTTTTTCAAATAGGTTTGTTAGACAGTTAAGGAGGAAAGTGGGTGAGGCTGTATGTAAAGGCACCTGGACTATACAGACATGATGGGCTGTATGCATCAGGGTTGGATGTATAAATGTCTGCACCACATCTATGGACAGCATATTGAAATACTATCAGATATGCTTGTATGTGGGGTAATAAGTTATTCTACTCTCACAGAAGGGAAGACTTAGAAGGCCACACCTGTAAGGGTGCTAAAGGGAAGGGGCTTGGTCCCAAACATCCTGTCTCCACTTCAGTCAGGCAGTTTTCATCTACCCTTGGCAGTATGTTACCAATTTAGAAATGTACTCTTGTATAT
Source organism: Protopterus annectens (assembly GCF_019279795.1). NCBI lineage: Eukaryota > Metazoa > Chordata > Ceratodontiformes > Protopteridae > Protopterus > Protopterus annectens. The sequence continues at coordinate 363,566,821 of NC_056734.1, forward strand.
TTTTTGGGGTAGTGGGCAGGCTAAGGGCCAAGCATTAGTACCAACAGATTGATTGGCTGCTTATGCAGATCACTTTGGGTAGTGATATTGGCTAATTTATTTTTCAGGGGCTGCTCATGTTTTATGAGATGGTTGCTGGTTTATTGGTCTAACTGATTTTCTTCCAAGTCCTGCCTTTTGTTCATATCTGGTGAATCAAAGATTAGCTATGATTGGCATCATATCATGATTTGCCAGTTGGCATTTGCTTAACATTTAATATTAGCTGGCACAATAAATGCATGGCCACCTTCGTCCAGTAGGTGCGCTATGGTTACTGGCTGGGTATGAGCATGTTTATTGCATCCTAAACCAAATTGTAGTATCTTTTTGCTAACCACTGATTAGCTAATCATTTAGTGATTGATGATGATGATGATGATGATGACATTTATAAAAGCATTGCATTCTGTAACACTGTTTATAAGGAGCACCAGTCACCTCTTACAAAACATACTTCTATTAACTGCTACTGTTTAGGCATAGTTCAACAATTTCAACCCTCAAATTTAGCCCTGCTCTTACTAAATTTTATGTTTTATCATAAGGTTACATCTGTTTAAGGGTACATACATATTTAAATAATTAAATCAAGCCAATGGATAAATTTGTTATAATTACTTATATATGATTTACTGTCAATGATTATGAAGAGCACTGGCTCTTGTGTAACAGCAGCTTCAGAATACCAGAGTAAATTATGTGAGATCTGGTGTTCTTCATAGTCCTTGATTCTTGTAGTATACTGCTGTGGAGCACTTGCCCTTGTTCTGCATTAAAAGATGTGACATCTTTAGCATATTTTAACAGGGAAAGAAACAGATTATTTCATTAATTCTATTTTTAGAAGAGCTTGCTGCCTCTAAATGCCCCAAAGCTACCTATTTAAGGGGAGTGGGGGATTAAAGGGGGGAACAGGGTTATTGTGGAGAAGAGTAACCCCCAGGATGTGCAGTAGCAGACTCTGTCCTGAAATTAATCATACGCTACCCAAAACCAAACTTAAGAAGTTTTAAACACATTCATAGACTGTAAGCACACCCATTCAAAGTGTCTCACATTTATATTACATCAAATGAACCAAAACCCCCAAAATGGACACATATATTTTCCAGCACAAAAGATTATTTCAGTCTTTGCAAAACCAAAAAAATTAAAAAGCTGTATTTTACTAAAACAGAGCAAAATGAAACTTGATGCAAATGATAATTTAAAACATAGTAAAGTAAAATTAGTTATGCATAGATATCTTATTTCATTGTTCACTGTTTAAATCAATATTTTGCTGCTTCACTAGTCATTTACCATCACTACAATCAGAAAAAGGAACAATACTTTTGCAGTGCTTTGTTATTGGTGCATGTCATGTGTAACTTACTATTTTATTCTGAATGTGGGTTTGAGTGGAATTGATGCAGCCAGGGTTCCTTTTTTCTGCTTGGTAAAAACAAATTCTTATAACTATCATTACAATAAATCAGCAAGATATAAATAAATACATAAAAACCCATACCATGTGCAGGTCTTCTTGTCAGTGCATTGGCAGCTGAAGAGACTTAAAAAGAGATAGCTGGCCAACAGTATAAATACAGATTATGTCATTTAAATGAATTGCAAATGTTCTAACACAGTTTACTGAAATCTCCTTTAACTGAATCAAAATTAAAAGTAAACTGTAGGAATATGTGCACTGTATGTAAGGGTGTTGTTTCTGATCATTGGAGTTAATTAAGGAAGTGAGTCTAGAAGAGTATACATGGATTGGCAATAGCCATCATCATGTTCTACCCCCAGATCTCTAGATGTTGTGCTTATGACCATCTCCTAATCTATACAACCTGAAATATCACACTTCCACTTAAACAGCATGTTTATCAAACAACATGCAACATGACCAAGCTTAATCCATAAATATTCATATCCTATCATCTATTAACTGCAATATTCTAAAAATCCTCCCCTTAGATGATGTTGTAAATGAATTCAGTACGACTTTCCTAAATATCCTAAATAGCCTTGCAGGGCCTAGAAGGAAGAGATTTAAACAATGCAATTTAGCTATCGAAAACGAGTAGAATTTTAAAGCAGGATAGAGAAAAAGCATGGAAAGAATGGCAAAAATATAGAACACCACAATATCTCAAAAATGTCAGAATGCTCCACAACCATACTGAAAAGCAAATAAATGAAGACGTAAAACTACACTATAACAACATTAAGAACAATAGTAAACACAACCCTGCAAAATGTTGGTCAATCATTAAAGTCCTACATCCCAATCAAAAATTTAACTCTAACCCCTCACCCATTAACTCGCCTCTCAAAACTGCAACAGAATTCAACCCTTACCACAAACCATGTACCAGAAAACCAGTGACACCTTGTTTTATCAATAAATAATTGTCTGTTTATTCCACAATGAATAGTAGATAGCAATGAATTCCACCATAAAATCTCCTAGTGCCTCGGCCATAAACAGCCTTTACAGAGTAAAACACATTCTCTTAATGCTTCCTATATATAACAAAATAGATTCCAATTAATCAATTACATCAATTACACATAATAAAAATCTCTTAAAGCTAAAACAGTTTTTAAATAAAATTTTGCCAGTTGCATTCTTTATTTAACCCACTAGGTTGCATTGTATTATATTTAGTAATAAAAATGTATTCTTTTTTCCTTAGTGAGTGCTTAAGCATATCTTCACTAGCAAATTGTTGTAAAACCTGTTCCAAAACTGTTACTTTTAAATTACTTATATTTCCTAAATGTATTTTATTAAAATGTTCTGCTACAGGGCTTATAATTTTATTATTTTTGATGTCCCTGACATGTTCTTTTATCCTTTCATTTAAACTTCTTTTACTTTCCCCGACATAAATGTATTCGCAAGAGCACCTAATTGCATAAATTATTCCCTTGGTTATACAGGAAAAACTGCCCTGCGATTCAAACTTTTTACCGTTTATTTTTTCAAAAGTTGGTACTATAAACTGAAAAATAGAACATTTGCCACAAGGACTTGTGCCCAATTCTATTAAATTTCTGTTAATTTGAACTTTTGGTTTACTGCATCTACTATGTACTAAAAAATCTTTCAAATTACGGCCTCTCTGATAGGAAATTTTTAATTCTACTTGCGATAGAGAAGAAACTTCTATTTTTATAAAGTTCCAATATTCTTTTAATAATCTACTGAACCTATGTGAAAAAACAGTATACTTTGTGACAAAAAATAAGGAATTACCTAGAGAAACCATTTCTTTATTTCCTAAGTTACTCATATAGCTTCTTTCCTTACTGGCTTTGAACTTCCCATATATTTTAGCATAACTTTCCATCACTAATTGCTCTTCAGATCCTCTTTCCAAAAACATATTTATAACTTTCTCAGCCTCTACCTGCTATTCATTTACATCACTACATAATCTCTTAATTCTTAACAGTTCTCCATAAGGGATAGCTGTTAAGGTATGTGATGGATGACAGCTAGTTGCATGTAACACTAGATTTAACTGGTTAAACTTTCTGTGAATCTTAGTTTTAATTTTCTCATTAACTATACCTTCTAAAGTAATATCCAGAAAGTCAACCTTCGATCCTACTTGTGCTCCATCATACTGAATTTCATATCTGTTATTGTTTAAATAATATAAAAATTCTGATACCTTCTCTCTACCTCCTTGGCAGAAAAATATAAGGTCATCTATAAATCTGAAATAATTTCTAATGTGATTTTGATAAAATACACTTTTATAAATATGAGTACTTTCCACCAACCCCATAAACAAATTAGCGTAACAGTTTTGGAATAGGTTTTACAACAATTTGCTAGTGAAGGTATACTTAAGCACTCACTAAGGAAAAAAGAATAAATTTTTTATTATTAAATATAATACAATGCAACCTAGTGGGTTTAATAAAGAATGTAACTGGCAAAGTTTTATTTAAAGACTGTTTTAGCTTTAAGAGATTTTTATTATGTGTAATTGATGTAATTGATTAATTGGAATCTATTTTGTTATATATAGGAAGCATTAAGAGAATGTGTTTTACTCTGTAAAGGCTGTTTATGGCCGAGGCACTAGGAGATTTTATGGTGGAATTCATTGCTATCTACTATTCATTGTGGAATAAACAGACAATTATTTATTGATAAAACAAGGTGTCACTGGTTTTCTGGTACGTGGTTTGTGGTATCAATCCATATTGAATTGTGGTTCAAGAATTCAACCCTTATTTCGTAGATAGTTTATCATCCCTAACTACCTGTTCCCTAACATCTAATCCCAACCCTGCCAGACAGTCATGTGACTCACATGTGACCACATCCACTTTCCTCTTCAAATCTGGGTCTATATCCTATATAAAATTACTTTTAACAAACTCAAGATATACCAGTAGCCAACAGCACTGCTTAACCTGTCTCAATCCTTATTAACAGGTCAATCCAGGAATCCCACTTTCTACCTCTCTCTCTGTGGAAATAATCACACACTATCCCTCTACAAAAAGGAGGAAATGGAACAGACATCATTAACTTTAGACCTATAGCAATCTTATTTCCACTTTCTAAAATACTTGAAAAAATGTATTCAAAAACAATTGCTAAATTATCTCCTGCATGAACTATTATCCCCCATGTAAAATGGCTTTTCTCCCTCCCATAATATTAACATTGCACTTCTAATCCTTCTAGATGCTGTCAATAAAGCTAGAGATAATAGCAAAGTGGTCTCTTCCTTATTTCTAGACTTGTCTAAAGCCTTCCACACAGTTTATTACAGCAAACTTATACTTCAAATGCCCCTGTAATCATGGCTGCACAGGTAAAAACCACACTCTCCAAAGCCAAGAACACAGCATCCTTGGGACCAGACAACATCCCAGGCTGCGTTCTACATGAACTACAAAATGAACTGGCACCCCACCTAAGTACCATGTTCAGTCATAGTCTCACCTCAGGCTTTATGCCTGCTGAATGGCACACAGCAACAGTTATCCCACTCCACAATGGGGGAGCCACCATGGACCCCGGGAACTACTGCCCCATTATCCTGATGAGCCTGGTCTGCAAGGCCATGGAACGTATCATCATGGAACTTATAAACAAAGACATTGGTAATCTCCAAACTCTGGACCCCACCCAGTTCGTTTTTGTAAAAGGCAGATCATGTCTCCTAAACTGGCTAGACTTCTTTGAAGCAGTCACCAAAGCTGTAGACAAGGGTAAGGTGGTTCACACAGCCTATCTAGATCTTGCCAAGGCTTTCGACACCATCCCCCACTCTGGAATTATAGATAAACTCACTAAACTAGGTATAAATCCCTATGTCACAAGATGGGTTGCCAACTGGCTCACTGACAGAACGCACACTGTGAAAGTAAAAGACTCCAAATCTGACTTCAGACCAGTGACAAGTGGAGTACCACAGGGTTCAGTCCTGGGTCCTCTCCTGTTTGGTATCTACTTCTCTGAAGTACAGGCTAACACAAAAGGTCTTTGGCTAACGAAGTTTGCAGATGACTGCAAACTAGGAGCCATAAGCAAAACTCCTAATGATGCGGACATCCTACAAAAGGGCCTCACTGAGACAGATGCCTGATGTCAAAGGCATGGCCTCAAGCTCAGTGCCAAAAGTGCATTGTCATCCCCTTTGGTAAAAACTCTGTACCCATGAACTACAACATAGGCAGTAGTATACTTAACACTGAAAGTGTGATAAGAGACCTTGGGACACAGGTGGACAGTAGTCTCTCCTTTGATAATCACATCGCCACAGTAGTCAGGAAATCCTTCTATGTGGCACACCTCATCACAAAACGTTTCTCATCCAGAAAAAAAGAGGTCATTGTTCCCCTCTACTCATCACTCATTAGACCCATTATAGAGTACAACACCCCTTTTGGTATGTACCTCACAAGACATCTACAACAACTGGAAAGGCCACAGAAATACTTCACAAAGAGGATTACCAGCCTAAAACAGATGCCCTACGCAGACTGTCTCAAAAAACTCCAGCTTTACTCCGTCGCATATCGCCTACTCAGAGGTGTTCTCTGCCTAACATACAAAGCTATGTCAAACCCAGAGCTGTTGGACATGCTCCACTTAAAGAAATCCCAATCCCTCTGAGCTACATGCTCTAGGGACCTAAACCTTGTCACCACAATAAACAGAACATGCCGGAGGGATAGATTCCTGTCCCAGAGACTTACCATACTCTGGAATAAACTACCTATCTATATCAAACAAAGCTTCTCATTAGCACTCTTCAAGAAAAATCTTGATGATTGGATGGGAAATAGGAAATTCACCCCAGGGATCACCTCTGTGCTCTGCTCGACAGTGGCACAGGAAAATAATTTTCTTGGGTGACAAAAGCCAGGGTACCTTTTTGGCTGGGCTTGTATAGGCCCCAGGGCCAATAGCCTAGTACCTACCTATGAACCTATGAACCTATAGGTCTATCTAAAGGTTACCCTTTGGTTTAAAAGCTACTTGCCCAATAGACATCAGTCAGTAAAATGACATTCTTCTCTCTCTCCATACCTCCCAGCCACCACCAGTGTACCACAAGGCTCAGTCCTTAGTCCACTTCTCTTTAACATTCTCAGTAACACCCTCCACACATGGACACAACAGGCCTCTCTAATACAATATGCTGATAACTCCACACTCACATGCACATCAGAAATCCTGGCACATCTCAAAAAAAATGCTCAGGAACGTTTAACAGCCACTGAAACATGACTTTAAAACTCCTGACTTGTGCTCAACCCCAAAACAAAGCAAACTACTACTTTCCCCTCAAAACATCTCTCAAGAAAAAAATAAAATTTTAAATCCTGTCTCTTAATAATACAGCCATTGAAGTCACTTTCCATAGGACTAATTATTAGGGAAAAAAACTGCATACAAAACTCACCAAAAACTAGGGATGTTTTACAGAGCCAAAAACTTTCTCATAAAAGCAACTAAAATTACACTTGTCAATACATACTTCCTCCCCTCACTTTTCTATGGAGCTCCCATCCTTTCTAACCAGTGGACATCACAAAAGTCAAAACCTGAACAATGCTATAATAAACTGTAGCAAAAATAATGGCTATTTAGGAATTGCACCTCATTTCTAACAGGATATGAAGCAAGGTAGGGTAAAAATATGTGTAGCATTTTAAAGGAATAATGATTATGAATGGAGGATTTTTAAGGGTTTGGGTTTTGGTGGGCCTGTAGAAAATTATTCAACTTTGTATGATTAACATGGACATTGTTTTACAAATTACTGTGCCAAAATTATTTGTTTTGGGACCCAAGACCACTACTTCTTACTATGTCTTATGATAGAAGCGTATGGCTTAACTCACATAAAACACTGTGGTTACTAAAATTTGTTGTCATGTGTAGGTGTTTTGAGTATGAGTTTTACATGCACTGAAGACTAAGTTTATTTTCAGCGCCTTTAAATAGCAGTGCTTGACAGAGGGGCATATACATAATAGATTTTTTATTTATTTTATTTATTTCAGTTTAATGACTGGGGAAGTCCACTGGGCCTAAAAAGAGCCCTTTTTCAGTGGACACCTGGGGAGAAAAGCTCCAGTAGGAATGACAAACGTATTAGCATATACATATACAAAGCAAATAAGTCATAGAGCTTTATGCAGCATTCTATAGTAAAAAATTTCTACATTCTACAACAATAATAAAATCTAGCAACTGTATAGTCTACGAGTCATTAACAGTGAATTACAATTGAAATTTTATATTCCATAATAATAGTAATAAAAATCTAGCAACAGAACAGTCGAAGGGTCATTAACAGTGAATTACACTTGAGGACGAGAAAATGCTGGAAATAAACTATAACAAAATTTGGAGGTTAAGGAGGAGAAGGAGGGCAAATGATGCACAGAGGTAGAAGGTGGGTTTTGATATAGGAGGGTCCTATGTGAGGAAGGAGCAAGGGCATTCCCACTTTGAAGATAGGTGGGGATGGAATATGGATGTAAAGTTAGAGTGGTTATGAGTATTTCTTAGGGAGGGAGGAAGAGAGTTCCATAGTTTAGCTAAGGAGCAGGATAGCAGAGAGTGTCAAGGTGGCCATAAAGGTTTGTAGATTTTGAGCAGGTTCTGATTTTCTGACCTAAGTGAGCAATTAGTAATATAGAGGATTAAGGAGGTGGAGAGAGAGGGACAGGAGGATGGGTTAAATATGAGCTTATGGGCAGTGGTGAGTTTAAAGAGGTTCAGATAGTTGGGAAGCCATTGCAGTGAGTGGAGAAGATGCATTGATGGGATGAGTTCCTAGAGTTGGTGGCAAATTTTCATTTTGTTTTGCAGAATATTGAATATATATTTGCAGAAAACAAATAAATAGTAATCATCTGTAACTCTTTTAGCAAAAATGAATACATAAATAAATTAATTTGTCATTTGCAGGTAGCAGCAAAAACGTACAGGTACAAAGTGTATTGCATATGTCCCAAGTTTTCCCTTCACCAGGGTGTCGTCAGTTTTGTACATTTTGTAATCATCTGTATTTTTTTAAATGAAACCAGCATTTTCAGCAGTTTAATGTGCAGTTCTGTATATTTTGAAGCACATAGCTGCGCCACTTAAGCATGTATGAAAATATGGTCCCCTACTGTATTGCAGATACTCGGAATTTTAAAACGCCAAGCTACTTCAGGCTCTCATTTACTGAACTTAAAATCATTTCCGGATGAAAGACTTCTAGTAGGGAACCCCTCCCAGTCACAGAAAACAAAAGTTTGTGGTCACTGCTTCATTAATGTGAAAAAGGAATTTATACCTCTCCCTTCTCACACCTGTTGTTTAATTCCCTGTGTATGAAAAGCAATTCTGACAGTCTTGGTTTGGACTTGCTATTTTCTTTTTAACTAAGAACTGTAATGCAGTTTGAGAGACAAAGCCAAAGATATAGTGGATCACTTTCAAAAATTATGTTACCAGGGTTTTCCTTTCCTCATAGTATAACCATCATTAACCTTTTGCTGTTCTTCAGAATTTTTTTAAGTATATAAGTGCTCTTTCAAATGTTTTCAACAATTGAATTAATAGATTAAACTGAAAAAAAAGTGGATTTTCTTTGAAAACTTGTAAAAGAGTGCATACATGTTTGTCAGTTCAGTTTTCTATTGGAATTTCAATTTGTGATCTTTGCGTTGTTGGCAAACTTATATGTGGGTGAGAAAGAAGGAAGGCAACACACCACTGGTATAAAAATGTACAATTTCTAAGTGTACCTGCTATGATTCTCTGTTACCAGACAAGGTATCTTGTATCAGGAAGATAGTAAAATAGATAAGTGAATTGATGTCTTTCTAGTGGATATAGATCTTCTGAAAAGTGCTTTCTTTTCAAAGACAACTAGAGAGCTCCAACACATACAGACTTTGTTAGTGAGAGAAGTTCTGGATGAAATTTCCTCAGCATTTCATTTAATTGAGTACATTGGATACAGTTAAGACATGGCATGACTATTGAGATAGGGAATAGCAGAAGTACTTGGGTGAAAGCTACATTTTCTTGCTGCAGAAGAAGAGAATGAGAGACATGACAGTTATTAGACAGAGCAGGCAATACAAGAGAACTTAGAGGACACGTGCTTTTGATAATCGTTAAAGAAAGGTATTCTGTTATAGTTATGGGCACGTACTGAAAATTGCTTGTATTGAAACAGCAAACCAATAACTGACCTTCTGTTTCTGGCAAGAATAAAGAGCTGTATGAGCTGAAAGAAGAAAGTGGAAAGAGTATTATTCAGGTTGGCTGAGCAGTAATAGTCACTGTTTTGGGGTTATAGACTCTCTTTGCAGTGTGTGTTTGAATCTTGTTTTATGCAATAGCAGTTAGAATCCATTTTCCTGAGTTTAGGTGTGCTTGGTAAGAATCTGATTAAAAGGTTTCTGGAATATGTTCTCAAATCTAAAACAGGAAACCTACAGGGGACTCCATAAAAACAACAGCATGTTCTGAAGTGGGCTGGCTGAAATTGCAAAGATGCTGTATTAGAATCATCTGTTACTATGTGGAAAGTTGGATGCTATACACACCAGTATTGCTTTGAGTACTTGTTTTACTTAGAAAAATCAATATCAGAGGCTACTGTATCAGTTGGGTCTTTATAGTGTCTCTTATAAATACGAGCTTTGTAACTCCTTTAACTCAGTTATTGCATGTTTGAAATGTTCCTCAGATGCTGCATATCACATTGTTCCTGGCAGATAATTTATGTCCCTTTATCATGTATCTAAGACACATCCTGACAGGTCTAGATTCCTGCTTACTCATGCTATAATCCTGCTTCATCTCTTTTAGTTTATTTCTTCTCACTCTCATTTACTTTAAGAATCACATACTCCTTTAAGGATATGATCACAGTTCTTTAAATAGCAGAAGCGAACCACTCCTCTGCCTCCTACATCTGAAAGAAACTTGAGAGCACTAGAGTGCCTTTTTCAACTGTGACCACTTTGGCTATAGTCTGACGCATTCATTGGCAGCTATACTGACACACTTCAGTCAGACTTGCTTCTGTTACCTTTTCACTAAGATGATTATGTCTGACACTTCAAAGACTTGCTGTATGTTGAACTTCAATATTGTATGTTTCAAAGACTATCTTCTTCACACCTCTGAGACTCATTTCTGAGGCCAGATGAAGTCAGTGTAATAAGGAAAAAATATCAAACACTCTTATACAGAATGCCAAATGCATTCCCAAACAGACTTCCATCTCTAGGTACATTTTGGGATTCAGTTCTAAAGTATCAATGTTTGCACTTTGTATAAAATAAGAACATATTCAAAATGAGAATACAGAAGATTTATAAAGATTGCAAATAAGGTGACCTGCTGGTGTATATGGCACACTGAATCAGAAATATTCCTATTGGCAAAGAGAAATAAATTTATCGATTAGTTTTTGGAGTCCTAATCTCTGAATGAGTTAATTTTAAACTTTATGGTTTCTCATAAAAAGGGATTTTCCCAGTGTGGGGCTCTTACCCACCATCCTGAGTGCAAGAATGTCATGCTCCACTGTCTGAGCTAGCCAGACTACTGGTTAAAAGCAAGCAAAGTATTTTGAGGGATGTTTTGGGGATTTGAGCTCTGCTGTGTATTATGCTGTCCAGGTTTTAGCTTTCTTTTTTTGTCATTGCAATTTGCAGTGAGTACTATGCATGTATCCTAGAACTGAAACTTTTCTTGTTTATCTATTCAGACTTGAACATGTCATTTTTAACATTAGACAGCTTGGCAAAATAACTTCAGCTCGGAAAAGTCCATGTACTCATGTACACTCTCATCATTCCTCAGCAGTATCACATATTTTACATTTACTCTTCTGGTGAGTGAAAGATAATTCATAAAAGTCACGAAATATCGAAAACTGCAGAAATTTAATGTGGAGCTTTTCTCCTCGGGCCTCCACTGAAAATGTGCTCTTTCTAGGTGCAGTGGACTTTTAGGTTAATAAATGCAATAAATAAATAAATTTGCAATAATTACCCCTTTCAGAACACACCATGGTATTGCACCAAAAAGCCTAAATTGGTTAGAACTACCCTATCAACTCACTTATATGCAGCTTCTTACCACATATAAAATTATCCAGCATCCATCTTCCTGTCCAGTACTAAATGATAAAATTATCCAGCATCAGTCTTTGTGTTCATCATTAAATGCCTTTCTGTACAACTCTGTTCCTACTCAGTCATTATCATCCAATGACCAAAAACTCTTCTCTGTCCACAAACCTTCAGATCTGCTGGGTATGGTCTGTGCTCAAACCATGTTGCTAAAGCCATCAGGTCAATACTATCTCTGCAGTCCTTTAAAACCATTTTGAAACACTTCCTAGCCAAAATATGGTTCTGTTCTTGCTCAATCCAAGGATACACTATATCTCTAAATATGAGCAAGTACCTATTCATACCTTACACCTTCTTACTCCCGCTTCTTCACTCACTTCCTAATTTCAATCAGTTTTTCTCTCCTGACTCTCTATCTAAACATGCTATAACCCTTTTTTCTCACTTCATATTGCAATTCCTGTTTGTAATATACTAACTTACCTTTAATTTCTCTAAATATTAAACTATTGTCATATAAGTTGCACTTATTTTAACCTTAACCAATGTTGTCAGATTATGTTGAATTTGGTATAGTTATTTAAACTCAAGATATTTTTGTATTATTTTTGAAGATTATAAAATTATTGTTCTTACAATGTTTTTGTAATACTTTGGAGCTTTTTTAAAAATTCTGTCTTTGGTTGTCCTAAATAATACCATACCTTGAAATTTATTTTTAATTGATGAGGGGGTTGTGGGGACTGATGCCCTCCTTCACATGTATGCTCCAGCAACTCCAAAGGTACAGGGTTATATTTTGAAATGTAATGTGGATGTGTGTCCTACTTTGCAGAGATATGCTGATCCTTTCATGTGAGGGGAGCTACTGCATCAACCCCCTGTCAGTTTGCAGAATAACTATGTTATACTACTGAAAGAGACAGTGCATCAACCCTGTTATCAGTCATGGATGGCAGTGTTATCAGCCATTAACTCTACACTCACACCTGCACAAGCACAACTTTCAAAGAAATTATTAACAAGTAGACTGTGTTACAGCTTCCTCAAATGGAATTAACTAAACATATGTCATAGCCTGTCAGTATGGTAGAGAGGCAGCAGCTCTCAAACTACACTACTGCCATAACGTGATGAAAAAAATGCTCCTGTTTCTGACACTTTGCCATAATTTGTAATGTTCAGAGGCTGAGGTAGCTTTGTTATGCAAAACTGTACCTATTTTGCAATGCCAGATTAGAGAAAAACTGACTTAAAAGTGTGATATATGTTTACTTTACTTTTATTTTATTTTATTTAAGTTTTTTAATTCGGGCTTTAACACTCTTGTAAGCTGTATTTAAGCTTTGTAAAATATGTGAAAGAAATTTGTACTTTTTAATTGCATTTATAAGATGTTGAAGCCGATACAAAAGAACTGTATTTGCTTTTCCATGTAATATGTAGAAGACAAGTATGTTGGAACGGAGTAATATCATTCTGAAATGACTGTATGAGAAAATGTAGTTTCACAAGAAAAAAGTAATTGCTTGCATGTCAGTGGCAAGGGAAGTCATATAACTGAATTAAAGAACCTATAAACCCAGAAAGAGGCCATAGGCAAATAGTTAACTGTGCAGGCAGTTAATAAATTAATATGGAAAATGGTTTATGTTATACATCTGGCCTATGGGAAAGCAATAATAAGTTAGATTTCTTTTTAAAGGATTTTGTCTTTGCAGCTCATAGTTATTTTCATAGTCATTGTATTTCTTGACTTCTGGATACTTATTTCATATCAGCAGTGTCTTAATTCTGTGTTGTCTAAATAAACTTATTATTCATTTATGTTTATAATCTTATGGCTGACGTGTACGTATGAATTTAGTTATTGTTTATATCTCTGGGTATGGTATTATTTAGAATTGTATGTACCAAGCTGTGGCATCCACCTCTAAATAGCCAGATTGCTCTGCAGATTATCATTTTGTGCTTTTATTGTTATTATTTTATTTGGTTATTGATAAAGAGTGGTACTGTAACTGGTGTGTGTGTGTGCGTGTGTGTGTGTGTGTGTGTGTGTGTGTGTGTGTGTGTGTGTGTGTGTGTGTGTGTGTCCCTAGCCATATCATGGGTGGGGTGACAGTACTACCTTGACAGGAAGAAAGCTGCGGGGGAATTAAAGAATTCTACCAGTTTTCCATGGGTATTGTGTGTATGTGTGTGAAAATAATTTTTTTGAAAGGCAGTTAATGTGGTTAAGGGGAAATGAAAGACACTAGTTCACAGAGTGGTGAGAAAGGGGCTTGGGATGCTAGGCCTAAGACTCAGCTCTGTAAATAGTCAGAGTGTGTAGTCTTACTTTGTGTGTGAATGCTGGAAGCCCATACCCAGGGCAGCAGTACATATTCTGTTATGGGCAAGTAGCATTTAGTGAATTGGTTACTGAACCAGATTTATGTGCACTAATGGTGTGATTCTAGAGGATATCTTTCTGGTGGCAGATCCAGAGACCATAGCCTGTGTTCCAAACATACCCAGATGACAGACTGGCTGGCAGTGGTGGGACTCACACCCAATCAATGCTAGACTGAGTGACAGGGCCATAACTAGGGTAGGACAAAGAGATGACTTCTCTGGGTGCAAGCTATTGGAGAAAAGATCAGTAGATGCCTTTGGGGCACAAGTGAAGAGGCAGCAATCATCCAAGAAACCATGAGATACTGCAGCTTCTTAACTGAATGCTGATAATGCATTCATGGTCACCTCAATCTCTTGGTAACTGTAGCAAGTTGCTACAGCTGTTACAAGCAACTTACTACACAGTTCAGAGTGGAGTTTAGATTTTGAAATACCTTTTTTTTTGTTTTGGTCCTCATCTTTGGGTTGAGGGGGAGGCACTAGTCTGGAGAATTTCCCAGTTTGCCAGATGACCTAGATGTGGTTCTGCCAGATGTCACATGGCATACTTATTTTAAGGCTTGAATTAACTTTTCACTTTATTTTCGGAACTATACCTACTTTGGAGGTATATTCCTGTCTTCAGGCTTAGTTTACCCCTTTACATGGTTTTCCAAATCTTTCTTCCATCACAAAAGGTGGTGCCTCAATGGATCCTGGAAACTATCACCCCATAAGCCTGACTAGCTTGGTCTGAAAAGCTATGGAAAGGATCATCATGGACCTCATAAATAAAGATATTGGGGACCTACAGACACTGGATCCTACCCAGTTCGGCTTTGTTAAGGGCAGATCCTGCCTCTTAAACCTGGTTGATTTCTTTGAAACAGTCACCAAGGCCATTGACGAGGGGAAGGTGGTCCACACAGCCTACCTGGACCTCGCAAAAGCCTTCGATACAATACCCCACTCAGGCATTATAGATAAGCTCACCAGCTTAAATATAAACCCCTATGTCACTAGATGGATTGCAAACTGGCTCAAGGACAGAACCTACATGGTTAGAATTGCTGGAGCCATGTCAGACTCCAAACCAGTTACAAGTGGTGTCCCACAAGGCTCAGTCCTGGGACCTCTCTTGTACATGGTTAGAATTGCTGGAGCCATGTCAGACTCCAAACCAGTTACAAGTGGTGTCCCACAAGGCTCAGTCCTGGGACCTCTCTTGTTCGGTATATATTTCTCGGAGGTACAGGCCAACACGGAAGGACTGTGGCTGACCAACTTCGCAGATGACTGCAAACTGGGCGCCATAATCGACTCTCCAGCTGACACAAGCATCCTCCAAAAGGGCCTCATAGAAACAGACAACTGGTGCCAGAACCATGGCCTCAAGCTAAATGCCAAAAAGTGTATAGTCATTCCCTTTGGCAAAAACAAAGTGCTCACAAATTACCACATAGGTGGTAATCCATTAAGTACAGAAGAAGTAATTAGGGACCTGGGGACCCAAGTTGATAGCAATCTCTCATTTGACAACCACGTGGCCAAAGTGGTTAGAAAAACATTTTATATAGCCCACCTAATCATGAAGGGATTCACATCTAGATCAGGGGAGGTCATTGTGCCTCTTTACTCATCCCTCATCAGGCCCATAATTGAGTACAATGCCCCTTTTGGGATGTACCTTACCAGACACCTGCAGCAACTGGAAAGACGCCAAAAGTACCTCACCAAGAGGATCAAAGGGCTCAAACAGATGCCATATGCTGCCCGGTTAAAGAAACTCCAGCTCTACTCAGTGGCATACCGCCTGTTCAGAGGCGATCTGTGCTTGACGTATAAAGCCATGTCCAACCCGGAATTAATGGACATGCTGCACCTCAGAAAATCCAAATCCCATCGAGCTATGTGCTCAAGAGACTTGAACCTCAGCACTGAAATAAATAGGACATGCTGGAGGGACAGATTCATAACCCAGAAGCTCCCTTCACTCTGGAATAAAATCCCAGTCCAGGTTAGGCAGAGTCCCTCATTGACTCTCTTCAAGAGGAATCTTGATGAGTGGATGGGAGATCGTAGGTTTACCCCAGGTATCACTTCTGTGTCACTGTTAGACAGAGGCACAGTATACTAACCTCGAAAAAGGGCATAGCAAAATAAATTTAAAATGGGTGGCGAAAGCCAAACACATTCTGGCTAGGCTTATAAATGCCCTAGGGCAGATAGCCTAGTATGAACCTATGAACCTATGAACCTATACAATTTTGAAGCTGTTCAGTACACTGGGAACAAGACTACATGGCCATCATACTCATAGCACCAATAATTTAAAGAAAGGGAATCCATTTGTTACATTTCCTTTTTTCAAAAGTAAAAATAAATGACTGTGAAGAAAATTTTTGCAAAATCATTCATTGAAGTTTGCAAATTTTACACTGTCTTTGATAATGCACTTAAATTTTTTGCCACTCTCATTTCTTTAAAGTTGTGCTTTTAAGTAGCATTCCACAATCCTGTGATGAAGTGGGAGGAGTTATGTGCTATTCAGTATGAAAAATTTATGCTTAGTAGGTGTCTTAATTTTTGGCTGGTAGCATCTACTTTTGAAGACCCTGTGTAACACTTCACAATGGTTGCAGGTAGAAAGGTATGCAGTTAAATGGTATGCAGAAATATCTGGACCATTAAACAAAGCACAACAAGGAAGCATTGTCCAGGCGACATACCTCCCAACCTCTTAGTGCAAGAAATCTGTATAAAAACTAAAATAATGCCCCCCCCCTCCCCAGGACCAGATTTTAAATATTGGTCTTATAAAATGAGACAGTTGCCAGAATGAGACAGTTTGTCTTTAGGGTTGCCACCTTTTCAAATGTCGAAAGTGGGACATTTTTTTGTAGAAATGTCAGATTTTGCAGGACAAAACATACCCTTGACTAGTACAAAGGATAGAACTTCACTTTTTTGCCAAAATAACATCTTATTTTGTAGTATTTGAGTTGCTTATGCTATTTCATATAACATTTAGGTATTTCAGATAAAAAATAACTGTTTCATGCAACTATTAAAGACAACTTAAGAAATATTTTTGTCCTAAAATCTCAGGACGTTTGCCATTTTTTCAATTTTTTCACAGGACACAACTGCCCAAAGAGGGACTGTCCCTCGCAAAGTGGGACAGGTGGTAACCCATTATCTTAGCTTGCATTTTCTGAAAGGTATGAAGTCTGAAACTTTAATTTATGTATTTATTTAGTGACATCAATCCTCAGTGATTTGCCAGAAAACCACACGTCATTACGAACAGACCAAAAATACAAGGCAAAAATATGAATATTCTGCGAAAATCTGGACAGTTGAAAGGTTTGCTATGCGTTCTTAGCAATCACTTCAAAAGTTTCCTGAACGCATCCATTTAGTAGTGTTTAAATTCTCATCTGGTGTCACACTTTTGACTTGAAATAAAATAAAATAAGGAAAGCTCAAAGCTATAAAGTTGAGTTACTGATGACATAGTCTTGCTGCTTCCGCAGTACTAAAATTATTTTTTTTTTTATGTAAGCATGTACTTCACAATGAACTCGTATTTAAAACATACCTACTCTGTTAACAGAATGCGCGAATATTTAAGCTGACAAGAACGCGCAAAGTCTGCATTAAATACGTAATATAAAGGTAAATTTAGAAAATTTATTTCAGTGACACCCCAACTACATGTGCAGAATTTGAAAAAAGGGGTTTTGGATGGATAAAAGCAGCCGCAAATGTAAAAGTTCACAATCAAACATCTGAATGAGAATGAGAATGAGAATCCACCTCCCACTAAAAGTTCACATTTGTATACTTCCCGGTCGTTTGGTTTCTATGGTATGTTGCTATGGCTACTACACAAGGGTAGTTGGGGCGGGCAGAGGCGTGTTGGGTCCGTATATCGTCTGTATAACATAATTCTTGTACCCTTTTAGTAGAATTTAATAATTTAAGATTAAGATAATGACGAGTGAAGTACTTGCCGAGATTAAATGGGACGAGGGGTTTGCAATTCCCGTAGCGAATTCTGAGAATAAGCGATTGGAAGAAGATGTGAGTCACCTTTTACTCTCTCTCTTTTTTAATGGGGGGGGGGGCACAGCACAGCACAGCACAGCACAGCACAGCACACATTTTAAAAAGGTATGCGGCTGAGTGTTCAATACATTTATATAAACATTGCATTTGCTTTACAGTTAAAGTTGAGCATTCTGCTGTAGTGCTGAGCAAGATGAGGCGGGATAGATCTGTTTTAAGTTTCGTGCAAAGCGAGTATGCCATTGCAGTATTTTAGTAACTGCATGTGTGCTTAAATGTGGGTGTAAAGATGCAAATCCTCGTATTTTAAACAGTAGTGCTAGATTGCTAGAAAGGCAGGCGATGGTTACTTAAACGTATGCATTGGTAACTTCCAGTGAAAGCTTTCTTGAATTACGTGGGTAAACATTTCGCACTTCATGAAGAAGGTTACTGCTAATTGATGTCTGGTGCTTGTAGACTAGGTCAGGATAATAGGTTCATGGATAAGCTCTAGGTTAGCTGGCTTTAAGGGCCATTTAAAGCCTAGACAATATGTCTTTTGTGCTCAAATTAACCTATACCACATATCCGGCTTTAGGCATAGGCTAACTAGGCGGCCGCTATACCATTTGGTTAGAGATTGGTCTTAGCCATCCCATGGTCAGTTATTAAATACTACACCTAACTGGGATCATACTTTACATAATTTGAGGGGACTCACGTATGGGATTAAGCATTTAGGAGCTGCCTCTGTCCATTAGAAGTACAGGAGTCCTGGGATACATTTTCTGTTTCTCATCCATAGATCCAAGTTATGCTTGAATATGGACCAGGATGAAGTACAATATCGCCCTTTGTTTTTATGTGGATGGGGAGTCAGTTCCAGAGCAGGGGTGACTTCTGCAAGATATACCTGTTCCTCAAAACCGGTATGTTGATGTTGCAAAAGAGGTTTATATTTCTAGACCAAGTATTTCCGATGCCATTTGACTTGCTGATGTGAGTAAATCCATCAGTAATGGATCGGAGTATGCCTTGTATGCCAGACACAAATCACACTTAACAGAGTGTAGCATACTGAGTATAGTGACAGGGCTTTGAGTTGGTCCATTTAGGACTTGTTTAGACTTTGTGTCCTTTTAGTAAGGTATCTCTGTGGGCAAGTTGTTGCATGTGTCTGGGGGCATTCTATTCAATGATTGGCATATTAAGGACCATGGTTGTCCTTAGTTATGCATTCAGCTAATGATTTTTTTTGCCCATTTAGGTAAATGTATTGACCTGCCAGTCCCTTCCAAAACCAAATATGGTAGTAAGTTCAAAAATACACCATCCTGATGCCCTGCAGATATAAATAAACTGTATAACAGAAGGCAGTTTAAGGAATTTCTTCCTTATCGGGCCAGAACCCCTCAGCGTCAGAATCATTTTAACAACCTCACTAAGAAATTGAAGGCGACTATAAAGACTTGCAAGGCATAATACAAATTAAGACTAGCAAATGAAGAAAAGGATAACTACCCAACATATTAGTCATAGGAGACTCCATTGTGAGACACACAGATGCACCTCTCACCACACTGGATAAGGAGAAAGTCACGGTTAGTTGTTTGTCGGGTGCCAGAATCCGCCATATCACCCATGCATTCAAGTCTCCCAGCAGGTAATGTTATGACTCTGTCATACTCCATGTTGGCAGGAATGACTTGAGAAGTACCTCCCTGGACTATATAAAGAGGGACATGATCAAGCTCGCTGTATATGTGTCTCAGGCAGGTATGTTCCTAGCCTTAAGCAACATTCTACTGTCATCCAGAATGATGCCTCAATACAAACAGAAAATGATTGACTTTAACAATTGGCTTAGTTTCTGGTGTCATTCCAAGGGGATCCAGTACCTGACAGCCTGGGATGACATGATTGACAAACCACAATGCTTTGCCAGAGATGGCCTGCATCTGTCTCCCGGTACTTTTCCATTAATGGAGCACTAGGCTTCGCCAAAAATATGTACTGGTTGTGAAAGTCGAGCATGAAGGGATTAAAGAAGACATATTGTACTCTTAATGGACTACCTAGCAATCCAGTAATTTATTCTTTATTAATGTCTTTGAATTTACCTCATGGAATAACTACATACTAGCCTTTGAATTCATTCCTGGATTACTGGTTGTGCTGTGAGAGTTGTGTCCTTTTTCGTGTGCCCCTAATGATATGTATTGTTTTTAGGGGCCTACATGAATAGTAATGCTTTGTGTGTTATTGTGCATAGTTGAATGATCTGTGCAAAGAATTGGGCTGGTTTGGGAGAGCAGTGCACTCTTTCTGTTTTGTTGCCTGTGTCTGTGTTATGACATTAGTATTCCACAGGCCGGAGTCATATACTTATTTTTTTGCAGGTCAGTATCTAAGAGGTATGATTTGATTCAACGAATCTTCTGTAAAGTGGTGTTGGACACAATTTTGTTGAAATTCATTTTTTGAAAGCTTTGTACATGTATTGACAGTACTGGCAAAGAATGATTGGGTGAAGAGATGAGCTTCAGCCTTCTGTATGGTTACAGCTAATCAAAGTGGAAAATCACTGCAGCAAGTCTTGCTAACTTGCAGCTTTGGCTGTTTAAAGCTGATGGTAAAACTGCTGAATCCGGACTTATTGCACTAATATGGCTCTATTACTCTTGACTTTTTTGTTATTTATTAAGTGTTTAATTTGCAAAGTAGTGGTGTTTCAGGGAGCTTATTATACACAAATGAAAGTTTTTGGGGGTTTTTGTGTTAAAGTCACTTTTAATTATTTCACTAGTGGTGCTTTTCGTTGAACCTGTGCACTTAACGTCATTGTGTAATGTGCAAAGATAGGCATCTCATGTCACAAATCCCTTATAATGATACTGAGTCTGGAGTGATTTACCTGAACTTTGACACTTCATTGTTTGTTTATGTTATTTGCTTTCCTTGACAATCTTGTGTTCTATCACAATTAATCTTAGCTGCTTACAAGCTTAAATGGTGTCTTCATCTCTGTATTGCAGTTTGCGGTGTAAGGTTGGTATCACTGGTGCACCTGCTGTCCCATTAATGATAAGTAGTCTCCCTTAGGCTTCAGGCTCTTGCCTCCCCCATAGTGCCTTTTTTTAGGCAGTGCCATGAGATCAAAAGTATCAACATGAAAATTTCATCAAAACGTAAATTAAAGGTCATGCTGCTAAACGCTAGGAGTCTAAACATGAAACTGCATCATTGCAAGCATTCTTAACCCTGGAAGATGCTGAAATTTGTGCAGTTATAGAAACCTGGTTCAAAGCTGCGGATAGCACCCCAGCCATACCAGGTTACTCATCCTATCATACATTCAGACCCCAAACCGTGGGCAGCAAAGCAAAAGGAGGTGGGGTTGCAGTATATATAAAAGACATACACACCTCCAGGCTGGTCAAACAGTATGATGCACAGGAAATACTCCATGTGCAGTTAATGATTGACAAGACCCCTTTTCAAATCATAGCTAGCTATAGGCCTCCCAACTTTGACTCAAGATGTCCACTCCACCTATCTGGACTTCTTCGAATCTATCAAGATTCAACCCTTTACCCTGATCCTGGATGACTTTAACAATCCAACCATAGATTGGAAGAAATATGCCAAAACAAATGTCCATAGATTCCTTGATTTTGTCAGTGCAAATGCCCTGGACCAGTTGATACCCCCACAGGAAGTGAAAATAGGTCTTGGTATTAACCAACATGAGTAACCACTGCAGCATCCCTACAGTGTCGTCATCCTTGGTAAGATCTGACCACAAAGTCACCATCTTCCCCAACCCCCCCCCCCCCCAGCTAGGGTTAAACAAAAAAACTTCTCCAAAGCTGATTACAGCCTCCTGAGGGAAGGTATAAACAGCTTCACAGCCCCCCCCCCCCCATAGGAACTGGCACATATATCCAAACCTACACCAAAGTACTATATAAGCATTTATATAGTTGCATGGAATCAGGAATACCCAACAGGACAAAATCATCCTGCTCAAGGAAGAGTAAACCTGTCTGGTGGACATCTGCAAGGACATTGTCAACTTCGAGACACTTCATCCCACATAGTTTGGTTTCGTCAAGGGGAGGTCACACCTGTTAAATTTGGTGGACTTCTGTGAGACAGTCACGAAGGCCATAGACGAGGGGAAGACAGTGCACACCGCCTACGCTGACCTGGCCTTCGCTACTATTTCCCACTCAGGTATAATAGATACATTCTCTCAACTAGGCATCAATCCATATGTTACCAGATGGGTAGTAAACTGGCTCACTGATAGAACCCACCTAGTCAAAATAGGGAAAGCCACTTCAAGCAGTAGACTCGTAATGAGCAGTGTATCCCAGGGATTGGTGTTGGGGCCTCTGCTGTTTGGGATATACTTTTCTGAGGTGCAGGCCAAAACCAGTGGGATATGGCTGACCATGTTTGCAGATGAAGTAGATCCATTTATATCTCACCTAAAATTGTTTTTATGGAGTTTAAGAATCTGCTTTCAGCTTGGAATATTACTTATAGATGGGGACTGGAATTTGATTTGTCAGAGTGAGAATGTTCTAGGGGAAATAGAAGGATAATATGACAAAAGAGGTTAGATTTACGAAGATGTTTATGAAAATGTTTGGTATGGAAGATGTGAATTCAGTAGTACAAAATCTGAGAGAATTTACATATTATTCCCCAAGGTACGGTAAGTGGGCTACAGTTGATAGAAATTATATTTCACAGGAACATGTGCATTTAATTGAAAGCTTCAACACATATCCAGTAACTATTTCAAATTATGTGCCAGTAACAACTAAGATAAAAGTGCAGTGTAATGATTTAAAAATGAGACCCTGGCATTTTCCCAGTTATCTGTTAAAAAGAGGAGTTTAAAGAATGGGTAGTGGAAATTATTCAAGAATTATTAGGGAATATAGAAATTTCTTCAGGTATTATAGCAAGTGAGTGGGATAAAATGAAAGTGGAGTTTAAAAACAGGGTAGAAATAAAAGAAAAAGTGATATGGTTAAAAAGTAATGAGAGTTATTTAGAGGGGGGACAAATGTTATTATTGCAGAGTAAGGGTAATCTTACAGAAAAATAAGAGGTGCGGCTGCATAGTGCTAAAGAGAAAACATATATGAGTTTATAAAAATTACTGCTAAGGAAATGTTTAATTCATTCTATATAGGTAAGACTACTCGTAGGTTAAAAGATAGGATTATTGAGCATAAGTCTGAGATTAGGAGGGAAAATTTAAATAATGTCTTATTTAAGCATATACAATTGAGTGGGGTTGAACACAAGTTTAGGTTCGGGGTTATAGATGTCGTTTTATCTTCCATTAGGGGAGGGGATATTAATAACATTCTTGAGACCAGAGAGTATGAGTGGATACTCCGACTGGCAGCGGATTGTCACCCTGGTCTTAATTCTGCTTTAAGCCTTAAACCCATTTTAATGAAGTTACAGCATACTATATTACGATAAATCATGATTTGTGTATTTCTTATGTTACACTGCTATATTTAGATGCATATATGCATTATTTTTATGTTTATATGCTTTTTATGTGTTTTATTAGTATTATATTTATTTTAAGGTCATATGATATGGGCTGCTATCATGTGACTTGTGGGCTCCTATTTAAAACAAGTCATGTTTTGAATGCATTTGTATTAGTATTGAGAAAGGGTTCTACCCGAAAGCTTTGCTGTTTGATAAAGTTTTTTTTTCCAACGTGTTGTGTTTTTTTCATTGGATTCTTTTATTCAGCGTCCGTATTGTTGATTTACCCTGGCATTTTCCCAGTTATCTGTTAAAAAGAGGAGTTTAAAGAATGGGTAGTGGAAATTATTCAAGAATTATTAGGGAATATAGAAATTTCTTCAGGTATTATAGCAAGTGAGTGGGATAAAATGAAAGTAAATTAAAAACAGGGTAGAAATAAAAGAAAAAGTGATATGGTTAAAAAGTAATGAGAGTTATTTAGAGGGGGGACAAATGTTATTATTGCAGAGTAAGGGTAATCTTACAGAAAAATAAGAGGTGCAGCTGCAGAGTGCTAAAGAGAAAACATATATGAGTTTATAAAAATTACTGCTAAGGAAATGTTTTTTTGATGATAACTCCAGAGCACAAAAACCTTTTAGCACAGTGACTTAGGCAACAGAAAATAGAAAGGGAAGTCACCAAACGTAGGGAGTCTGTAACAAGAAATATAACCAGAGATCTTGAGGAGGTATTAGAGACATTTCAGAAATTTTATGGAAATTTGTATCTTCTTCTTCTTTCGGCTTTTCCCGGTTAGGGGTCACCACAGCGGATCACCTGTCCGCTCATGATTGGCAGTGGAGTTTTATGGTGTCGAGTTGCCAGCCCGACACCCAACCTTCCACAGAAGGCACACACACACATGCACTCACACCTAGGGCCAATTTAGAGTGTCCAGTCCACCTACAGCATGTCTTTGAGATGTGGGAGGAAACCAGAGCACCCGAAGAAAACCCACGTGACTACAGGGTGGACATGCAGACTCTGCACAAAAGGCACCCCAGCTGAGGATCAAACCGGAGAACCCCTTGCTGTGAGGTGGCAACGCTAACTGCTGCACCACCGTGGCCACCCTTTATGGAAATTTGTATAAAGTAGACAAATGTTGAGATCAAGAAAGAGCACAAATGGAAATATTTATGGAAGAATTAATTATGCCAATGTTAGAGACAGATGAGGTTAAACAACTAACAGTTAAGGTAAAATGCTATTTAAATGTGATACATTGGAAGTCACATGATGAGGGGATGTGTTTTAAATATGATGGACTATTCAAGTGCATCTCATCTGATGAAGTTTGTTTATTACAGATGAAAGCACTAATCATGGTTGGTTTAGTGAATAACGTTGCACTAGTTGCCCTAACAGTTGAGATAAAATGAGATGAGATAATATGGTGATGTATAATCAATGTTCTGGAAAGTCTCCAGGAACAGGTGGTAGTTTGGGAGTTAGAAGGGAAGAAAGTGATAAAGATCTGGAAGATTTTGTTTAACTGTATTTTAAAAGGAGGAGAAGCACAAACAATTTTGGAAGAAAGGTGTGGTGGCTGTATTGTCTAAAGATGGTTAAGGACCCATCAGACCCAGCTTCATGTAGAAACATCTCAATTTTAAACCATGATTATAAAGTGTTTATGTCTATATTAGCCAAAAGAAAGTTGCCAAAATTGAAAGATATGGATAAATGTCGTTTTGTAGTGGGGAGACACATGTGATAACCTTAATAGAACAGTGATGATCCAGTGGGAAGCAGAATGTAAAAAACAAATACCACTGTTGTTGCTGGGTCTTGACGTAGAGAAAGCATTCAACAGCGTAATCAGTGATTTTATGAGTCGGGCAATGGAAACATTTGCATTCCGTAATATAGTAATAAGGTTAATTAGGATGATATATGAAGGGTCAGAGGCAAGAATTCAAGTGAAGAATGTACCTCTCTAAGTTGTGTTTGAAAAGCTGAAGCAGACTGGGGTATCCTCTTTCCATTTTGTTATTTACTTTATATTTAGTGTCATTGGCAAAGAAAAGAAGGGACACAGAAACTCAAGGATATAATTGGTATGGGCATCAAGAAAAGTTGGATTTATTTGCAGATGATATTATTTTGTACCTAATAAATCCAGAAAAGGACATATTGTTATGGAACATTTTGAGACGTAGGATCATACACGGTTACAAGTACAACCCCTAAAAAAAATTAGTACCAGGCTAACTGCCCTTGTGGGGCATTCCAAGCACAGTCAGTTGCCTCATGTGAGAATCAAACCCTGCACCTTGTGCATATAAGGTGATCACCTTAACCACTATGCCAACCTCCCACCCATTTTCAAGTTATAAAATTAATGAAGATAAAACAAAAGCAAGAGCCATAAATTATGTGCCCACACAAATTGGTTTGACAATATCCATTTTTATGGGGACATGATAAAATAGTATTTAGGAGTGTGGCTTAAAAATGTTTCTGTTATGCTTAAGGATATGTGAGAAGAGACTAACCAAAAGATAATACAAAAACTAAAAAACTGGAATCTCTTGTTTTTGGTTAGTAAGATAAAAGTAGTGTAAATGTTTGTAGTTCCTTTAGTTTTATATACGGGTCAAGCATATTTTTATCAACAGGAAGAGATGTCTTGGACAAGAATTAGTAAAGAGTTGAAGGACTGGGAAAGCAATTCACAAAAAAAAAAATGGGAGAACATATGTATGGCCCCCAAGTATGCATCTAAGTCCAGAAGGATTTAGTATCTTGACTTGGAAGTATTTGCATATGTATTTTTATATCCTAAGCAGACTTCAAAGAATTTTTTTCTCTTGTAGATAGCAAATGTTTGAGGTATGATGGGGATGAAAGTGATAACTGGGAACATATGTTTTGGGAATGTAATGAGTTAGCAGACTTTAAAAATTCCCTGCTAAGTACTGTCAGAAATATTGAGTGAACAAATGGCTGTAACTAAGGAAATGATTCCTTTGAGCCTGGACACTGGATCCAAATTGCATAGAGTTAGTAGGGCCATATTCGGTTTAATTCTGTTGACTGCCAAAAAAGCAATTACTAGAAAATGGAAATCAAAAGTCTAACCCAGCGGTATTCAAAGTATTGAGTATTATAAAAGAGTTGGAAAAGAGATCTTTAGAAAAGGAAAGGAGCAATTACATAGAAATAAATGGAAGTTGTGGGAACAGAACATGCAGAACAATGTTCAGGATGAGTGAGGTTAAAGGGAAGGCAGGAATTCGGCAATTTATGTAATGTTGGACTGATGATAGCTACAAAGGAAAGCTGGTATAAATTTCCTATTCCCCATCCACTTTTCTAGGTTGCACTTAAACTGGGTAATAGACAAACTCTGCATTTGGATGGGAAGCCTGTTCCATAGGAGGGGCAGTTTCTGAGACACAAATTTGTCTCCAGCATGTTCTGTTTGTCGCAGGCAAAATTCAGGTCCCTAGGCGTAGTATTTCTGGTACTCTTTGACTTACGAATATGCAACATCAACTGTTGTTTCATGTGACTCCTAAAGTTTAGCACTTCTGTTAGGAAAATATTGCCTATAAAACAACTTGGCTAGATAAAATAATTTATTACATCATGTTTGCAATGTAGCAAGTTCTTTTATCTAGACATTTTGTTGTTTTTTACTGAAGTTTTATAGTTTAAATTTGTTTTATGTGTTCTAAATGCCAAGCCAGGGTAATGTCTTTCCTTCATACCTCCCAACCGTACCGAAGTACTCATTTTTTACCGAGTTTTGGGGTCCAAATAATGGGGTGCCACGATTTCCAAGTGGCACCCTTCATTTCCTGAATTTTTCCAGCTTTTTACATTTTTTTTTCATTTTTTTTGAGCTGGCACACCTTCAGCCTGTCGAAATTGAGCTCAAGGGCTCACATTTCTGGCTGGAAACTGCTGTTTGCAAAGCTGGAAACTACTGTTTGTGAGTGGGAAGGACTTTATTTTTATCTGGAAACTGTTGTTTGCAAGGTGGAAGGACTGGCTGTTACTAGCAAGCTAGAAACTGCTGTTTGCGAGTGGGAAGGACTTTATTTTTATGCTGGCTGCTTTTGTGAGCAGGGAAGTGGATAGGAAACATGCTGGCTGCTTATTTTTTTGAGCAGGCGAGAAACTTTTGGTGGATAGCGAGACTGCTGGAAGACCAGGAGAGTGATCATAAATATTACAAAGCTTTTGAAGTAAAGCTATCTTCTTGCAAACAAAAGGTAGGGGTGTGTGTGTGTGTGTGTGTGTGTGTGTGTGTGTGTGTGTGTGTGTGTGTGTGTGTGTGTGTGTGAAAATGCCCCAAGTGAATATACCTAGTGGTTACAGAGGTACTCAGTCAGGCTCAAACCTTGTACCTTTGGATGTGGTGTGGGTTTCAATGCTGTTTCAATGAATGTGAGTTTCAAGGGCAGAGAAGTTTTAATGCTAAGTCTATTTTCATTGTAAGACAGTATTGTTTGTGCATTGTGCTATAAAATGTAAAAATAAAATCCAAATAATCATTGTAGAAATAAAGCGGTATGCACACATTAGTGTTTATGGTAAATGGGGCGAAATAACCAGGTAATGGGAAATTGGAATTGCTGCAGGGGGACTCTGGTGCCATATTTTGGTTGTCTGTTCTTCAGTTTGCATTTGAAAATTGGTATCCCACAATTCCATTGGATTGGGCGGGGTTAACACAATTATGTATGCACATTTTATGTTAATCAGCATACAGATTTGTACCTGTTTTTCATGGGTCTTGTCCAAATTTTTGATGTTTCCAGGCTGAGAGGTATGCTTTCCTTATAATTATGTTTAGATCCTTATAAAACCCTCCATGTCTTTGTATCTGAGGGTATCATTAGGGCATACTATATGAAGTGCTTATGTGGTCCACTAGCCGTACCTGCACAAAATGCAACAGTTTGTAAGAACTGACCTTTCTTAACAGGTAGCTTGAAGTCAGATCATGTGCTATCATGACACTGACAGCCTTTACAATCTTGATATATCTGGTCAGATTCAATCTTGACCTCTACAATACTTGTTACCTTGACAGGTTTTTCAGACCTTAATAACCCAGATATCAACTCCTGGCTTCAATGTCGATCACGACAGCAATGATGTAATTTTAGTCAAGATTGGGGTCAAACTCTCATCTGAATGGAAATGTCACTGTTAGAGTCAGAACTGACATTAATAATACTGCCCTTGAGCTTGAACTGTTGACATATCTGATCAGAGGTTTGTGTGTTGAGCTTTTTGACTCTAACATAATTTTGAACAGGATTTCTTCAGTTCATCTGCTGGCATCATTCAGGAAACCCATAGGACTTGTCTTTACTTATCTCATACTCAACACGTCTGCCAGCACAAAAAATTGGGTTAGGATATTAATTAATATTAACTTCCATTGAAACTTCCACTTTATCTTCAGTGCCCTTTTTATGGAAAAAAATTGAAAGAAGTGGTAGCTAGCCTTTATGGTAGTTTGGCATGCTTAGAAAAAATATTGAGGAAAATGTCAAAACTGTGACTAGTTAATTCCATATCTCCTACTTGATTTTAGAGAAGTGTTTTGTGATTTGCTGAGAGCTAGGCTGTTTGTTCTGAGTCCTGAATGTAATATATGTTTGTTATATCACGGTTTCCACTTGCTTGGTACCACACCACTGTTGAAGAGATTTTTCTGCTGAATCTATTTACATCCATTGTTAAGTACTTTTAAGTGCTGTTTAGCATTCTATCTAGATTTATACTATATTTGCTATGATATTGGTGCTTTTTATAGTGTCTTATACTTTAATTCTACATTGTAAAGTTTGTTTTTACCATTGTGTTTGACTTTTGTGCTGAATCCAGATCCATCCAGATATGAATTAGGGGGATTCAATAAAGCATACATAGTACTTTCTCACTGTGTGTGTGTCGCTACCACAACAAGTTTTAGATTCAGTAAGCGCAGTGTAGCGGTACACACCCCCACACAAACAAGATAAACACTGTGTCATGCTAATTACAGCATAAGCAGGTGAATTGCATACTAATCAACCAATCCAACATGGTGGAGCTATTCAACAACTATAAGGCAGCCGTGTAAACTTTGTGGTGGTTTTTCCTGTGACTTCCAAGACTTCTCAAATACAGCCATGGAAAGGGGCCTACATGGGCAGAATGTAAGGAGTTGCTGCTGCTTTAATTTTTTTGTGTGTGCTACAGGCTGAAGCCAGTGCTGCTGCTGCTCATAGGCTTAGGCCGAGAAGGAAAAGAGTTTTCAGGCCCAGATTAAATTTTCACAACCTACGTGATGTGGAAATTGTAGACCACTCCAGGGTGAACAGGGACACACTACAGGAACTCTGCAACCTTTGCCATCCTCAACTCAGAGCCAGAGCCAACCGAGGAGAACCCATGAGACAAAGTTATGTGTAGCCCTTAGAATTTTAGCTACAGGTACCTTTCAGAGACCAACAGGGGACATGCTGCAGGTGTCACAGGCATCAGCATCCAGGATTGTCCAACAGTTTCTGAATGCTATGCGCCAACATGCCACTGACCACATATATTTTCCCCATAGTTCTGAGGAGAGGGCCAGTAATATGCAGGAGTTCTACCATGTAGCACACTACCTTGAAGTACTGGATGCCATAGATTGCACGCCTATAGAAATTAAGGCACCACTTGGGGAACAGGGTAGGATCTACATAAACAGAAAGGGCTACCATTCTGTCAACTGCCAAGTCATATGTAATGCCAAGGGAATCATCTTGAATGTTTGTCCTGGCAACCCTGGCAGTTACCATGACTTGCATATCTGGCACACCTCCCAACTATACTAGATATTTGCTAGGGCGGCTATCCCACGAGGTCATTTACTGGAAGATGCAGGCTATGCACTGGAACCGTGGCTGATGACACCCATCAGAAATGCACATACACCCACAAAAGAACGCCATAATGAGGCACACGCTCAAACCAGAAATATCATAGAGCTTGTGTGTGGGCTGCTGAAGTCATGGTTCTGGTGCCTAGATGCATCTGGGGGAGACCTGCAGTACAATCCATGCACATGTACAAAAACATTCACAGTATGTGCCATGCTACACAACATCATCCTGAGAAAACAGCTTCAGCAGGTCAGCAAGGGGAAGCGGCATACATCCCACCACCAGTGCCAAGGTCACAACAGCCACAGGCAGATGAGGAGTCAGAGGAGGAACAACCAGCTGCTGTGGGTGTAGGCAGACATAGGCGTCATCAGTATGCCCTTGCATGGCTACGAGGCAATGCATAGTAGATTCATTCACCACCTAGGGACCGAAAACCTTCCTCCTACACACATACATATAGTAAAATTGATGCCAGGCAGCTCACACCACCTTTACCTCCCCATATATTAGCTGTGTACTTCTTGCATCAGAGAGTCAGCCCTGAACTACAACCATGTCAACTGCTGCATTTACAAGGTACGTCTCTAACCTGGAGTGCATTGTGTAATAATATGAATGAGTGGCGTATCCTTGTATCACACTAATTGGAAATGTAAGCAAGTAAAAGTTCAGAGATTGGCACTGAAATTACCTTAACATGTGTCATTGTTTACTAGTAGGCCCCAGGCATCAAAGTTCGCACAGTCTTACCCCTCAAAAGTTGTGATGGTTACTACATGGCCCATTTTAGCACCATACATTTGTAATGGAAAATCATTAAAGAGAGAAGTTAGAAAGTAATGATACAAATTGCAGTTTTAAGTCCCTCAAAGGATCATTCACAATAAAGTTGGCAAATTTTGATGCTGTCAGTTGTATAACTTTCCAAGGCCAATATAACTCAAAGGTAAAATTGCCAGTTCAACACCACAAATCCAGGTATACTAAACAATCTAATTCAGCTGTGCACCATGAGCACCAGAAGCAAAGCTTATGTATCCCTGAATTCAAAAGCTAGAAAACAAGGCTATAACACAGTTATCATCACTTACACAGGGTGTTGTGTTGGAGTGGGCAAGAGGCCTAGGCTGACACAAAAGGTTGATGAGTTTGTGTGTTAGTAAGAAAGAAAAGTGGGCAGACCTCTGGATGAACCAACAAAAGGGCCAGTGAGACAGAAATTAGTTTTAAGTGCTGCAAGGCTGAACCATCTAACGTGTGTGTGTGTGTGTGTGTGTGTGTGTGTGTGTGTGTGTGTGTGTGTGTGTGTAGGGGTCCTCCAGTTGAAATTGGTGTGTGTGTGTCTGAATGAACACAGCCAAGCTCAAGTGCTGGCTCTACATCTTGGTATGTCGGCCAGGTGTGAGCCATGCATTGTAGAGGTGGCGGTTCATTATTGTTGTTCCAGATCATGAGAACTAGCTTTGCAAGGAGTTACACTGGCATGTCCATGCCCATGGCCAGATACACTGCTGCTACCTGAATGTGACCGATGTCTGCTAGACGAGCTCCCTTCACCAGGACACCATGGGCCACGATCCCATGGCTTGCCACATCTGGGTGTGAACAGCACACTCACTGATGGTGCGGTGGAAGTACTGCCCCTATGGGAGTGTGATTGAGCATGGCCATGTTGGCTGACAGCAGATGATGTGGCTGACATATGCCCACAAGGATGCCATTGCCCTCCCAGCAGACTTTCCATCACAGACAATGCATGTTCCACGACAGACAGCCGTCATTCCAGCATTCACCCAATCCATTGAATCGTCAACAATGGCTGTTGTCCCTACATGGTGGAAGGGAACTGTTTCAGGATAAATAAAATGGAGATCAAGTTAAATAAAAAAATGTTTGTGATACAGAGAGGGTGGTATACTGCACACTTTGATCAAATTGCCCATATTTCTACATACATTTTTAAATTGTCGTTCAGTTTTTCCTATGAACATATTAGGGATATTAAAATAAATAAAGCTACGAATGCTTTAGCTAAACACTGTATGGAAAGACCTGGCCATTCTTTTAAATTTACTATATTGGATGTTCTTGAGTTAGATGAAAGAGGAGGTCTATGGTCATTGTTATTGGAAAGGAAAGAATTATTATGGCAACTACATTTGGATGCATCACAATGGCCAGGTTTAAATTAACTTTTATCCATCTCTTGTCTTTTAAAACTAAAAGCATTAGGGAGATAATGTTGTGTGCCTCTTATCATTTGAATATGTTTTATGTAATTACATATATATATATTAATATAACTGTAGTTATTTACTTATTCATATTTTTAGAGTGTATGCTGTTAGTGAGGAGGTTTTATTAGTATTTATGTATTTGGGGTGTTTAGGAAAAGGGAAAATGTCTGTTTAAAATAATTTATGAGATTAATTGGTTGTCCTAGTTTGGTACCATATGATTGGTTGAGTGGAGGGGGTGTGTTGACCTTTTGAAATGTTTAAATAATTGTATTATGCACTTGCATTTGTTTGAAGAAGTCTCTGAATGAATAGAGATGAAAATACTTATGTGATTGATTTTTCATTAAATGCTTGTATTTTATTCTTGGTTTAAGTTGTCTTGCTTAGTGCACCTGCTATCTGCCGGAACCCCTGTCTGTTTTAACACAGTGGAGGCAGTCACACATGTTAGCTTGTGCCACATCTATAACCCTGAGCATTTGTCTGGAGCACCTATGGGAACTTGCCTGTGCCTCCATGATGACTGTAAACATACGTTGAGTGGCATGGGAAGAGACACCTGCACCAGGTGGAGGAGCGACAGCAGGCCCCCTCCGAGTACCCCTAATCAACCCTCCTGCATGTCACCTCGCCCACACTTTGGCTACAGCCAGACTCAACAGGTACTGAAGCCGCAGTAACCACACTTCCCAGATCAATGGCCTCACCCTCTACCTGTCCAATATTTGTGGGGTCACTGGAATGGGTATGCATAGGCCTATTGCTTGTGTCTGATGGAATTTTAGGGGATGGCTGTATGTCAACCTCAGTGTCAGTCAACCTCTGCACCCCCTGACTATGCATCAGTTTGGCCACCATCATCATCAGAGTCTGCTGATATACTGACATCAGGTAGCAGAGGTCCCCCACTTTCACTGTCATGATCACCTGTGATAAAATGCAACAAATACAGGAAAAATGTACACTACTCTAATCCAATATATGCTAACAAATTAATAGTGGTTCCACTATTATGGACTACAGCAATGCACACAACAGGCCTGACATCAACAACACACATTAAAATATTTCTTTAAATTGCTTAGCAGTACTGACATAAATATGTTTGTCTTACCATCTGCAGATGAGAGCCTCCTCTGCAATCCAGATGGTCCTGGAAGAAGTTAAGCAAGAGCTAAGGGCAACATCTTCGCAATTAAATGTAACACTAGGGGTAATAATTTTACTCCTTTGTATGTCCATTAACTGTACTTTCAACAACAACATGATTATCAACTCCATCCTAAGCTAATAACTCTAGCAATCTTCAATCCCCCACCCGAAAAAATACAGGTGACACAGAAATAACATATTGATTTCGACTGTTTTACTATACAATAGTTTCCTCCTCATGGGACATGCTTGCTGTCTCTCAAACTGTTGCTCCGACATCCAGGACATGCTTTACTGCACTCCCCTGTGAGCTATCTGGATCCCTGATATTGCCCAGGAACGCTTCATTGGGTGTTAGTGGTGGTTCCCTAACAGGCCCTCCCCTGGTACCCATTTGGTTATAGCCCACTGCAGCTGCTCTCCTCTGTGCAGATGTGATCATGGCAGTGACCCTGTGGCACACCTCCTCATATGTCCTGCCATAGTCATCCACAGCATTAAGATCAGCAACCATTTGTTGCCAAATTTGCATCCTACTTGCCATATCTCCCAATCCCCTTTCAGCGGAAAAGCATCATGTTGCCTAAAGACATCCACTATCACCTGGATGTCAGCATCAGTGAAGGGAAGTCTCCGAGGATTGACATGCCTTGGCGGCATACTCCAAGATATCCTAAAAGACAACAGCAGGATGATACTTGTAAGTATCACATAAGTACAGAATAATTGTTTTCAGATAAAACAGAAATGTTAGCCACTTGTATCACCCACAGGAGAAACATACAGCAGTCTACAGATGTGAAATACGAACAGCAGACAGGATGCAAAACAAGGTGAGTAACAAGAGAAATGTATCATTATTTGTGCCATAACAACTCACCTTTGCTCCCCCCAAAAAAAGAACAGAAAACTGACACATTCTGCTAACAAGTCATCTTTGAAATGCTAAAAGTAATATCAAAGGAACTGTCCCTGAAACACTTGTACATATTTATCACACAGCATTCCATTTTCATGTATTGGCAATCATGTATACCTCTGAAATGGCTTGGCAAACATGCCCATGCCATCTGTACACTTCTGACTAATGCATACAGATAAAAGTTTAAAAGCCATTGCTTCAGATTTTTCTTCCAACATATGCAGTATGCAGCTGACAAAATGGAAGCATACCTTCTGAAGTTCAGTACTCCTTTGTACAGATATTTCCTGAAGAAATAGCATACATGCAGCCTTCCCAGCATACTCTTTTGTACATATATATCCTGAAGAAATAGGATATATGCAGCCTTCCCAGCATAAACAAGTCTCCTCACCATCACCATCAGTTTGAATAGCTACACGGTTGCCTTTTTATATGGTGTAAATTCAGGGCTGTTAGCACAGTGAAGATGCAAATGAGGTGTGAACTCATTAGAATTGCTGAATCCCAAATACTTGGATCAGTGTGGGAGATGTAAACATAGTACAGGCACTCCCTCAGTATTTGGTTTTAATAGATTGTAACTGTGACTGATGAGTGGTTGGGAAAAGGAAAACTCAACAGCACTGCAGGCTGCCTTACTTCCACTGGGTGTGTCAGGTTAGATTTACAAAGTGTTAGATGTAAGGTTGGAAATGTAAGTAAGCAGCACACAAGTCACAGATTATGTTCCTTAACATCCACCTGCCCTTCATTTATTGGCAACTGCATATATTATTTCCACTTAATACCCTCACGCATTTTACGTTCAGTTATATAGAATGGCTTACACACTTCCTGTCTCAGATTACTGCTCAAATAAATGAAGCGTGACCAACAAACACAGAAGTGTAAGACACCGCTGTATGTTTGCAAACAATAATCATGAAAATTTGTGTGATCACGTGGTGCACTACATCCAAAACTAATAACTGTACAAATAACACTTGTATGGTTTGATATCATTGTAGATTCTGTTGCAGTTGGTTGTGTGCCGATTGAGTTCATTTCTTTACTGCAGAGCTGTTTGTGTTGCAAAGAGCGATAAGGAAATCATTCTGTGTTCTGATGGTGCACTGGAGTAAGAGTTCAAATCCAGACATATGTAGAAATATCTCGTGTACTAACATTCTCTAGTGTGTATGTCATTGATTGCTTTTCCTCATTTCAACTAGTTTTCCCTTTTTTCTTTTTTGGGGGGGCAGTGTTTGCACGATGTGCAGCTTAGCACAAACATGGGAAACAGAAAAAAATAAATCTCAAGATTGGCTGTGCTTATTGCATTTGCACAAAAGGCGGCAGTGTGCAAACTGAAAACTGGACCATGCAGGAAGCAAACAGGACCCAGACAGCCAAAAATAGAAACCAGGTGCATTTAGTTAATACTACTGGGCATCGCTCAAACCCGTTAAGTGGCGTTGCACATCGGTTAACAGCGAGACCTTAAGAATGATTAGTAAAATATAATTTCACGAAACTAGTTCTGTGACAGCAGATGTAAGTGTAGGGCTGGAGTACAGATGGCCTTGGGTTCTAGTACAGGTTGTGCAACCTTTGTTTTACTGTTGTGACATTGCAGTTTATAGCAATGAACTGCAACATGGACAGCCTTCTTGTGGCAACAGGTGCAAGTATAGAGCTGACATACACATGGTTCTGGTTTCGAATACAGGATATTCGGGTTCCTATCACGTCATCGAACTTTTACAAGTTCGAACCACATATGGTCAAGACCATATGTTCACATTTGTAAATGTTTAAGCCTATGAATGGAAATCTCCATAGGCGGAGGTTTCCATTCATTTCAATGTGGTGCGATCTTGGAGTTGGTGTATTTAAGTAGCAGGGGGTGTGGGGGGAACTTATAACAGTCTATTTTGTTGTCCGTTATGTTTTTTTTTTTTTTTTTAGGTAGTCGAAGTTATGTAACTTCAAGCATAATGGTTCGTACATTAGGTGTTTGAAGTTACGTAACTTCGACTATGTGATATAGACCCGGATATTCCATACACATTTACTGTTGTTCACCTTCCCATTATAATCACTCTCACTTAAAACAGTTGACATAGTGGAGCTGATATTAATTATAAGTATGAGGACTGAGACACTAGTATTTACCAGTTATTTATTTATATGTGTATTATCACATTTATTATCAGATGTATGACTATGGGTATACTGTGTACTATATTCTTGTAAGTATAATTCTGCTATCTGGACTGACATGGCCTTTACATTTGCCTGACATG
The DNA here is from genome assembly GCF_019279795.1 of Protopterus annectens. Taxonomy (NCBI): domain Eukaryota; kingdom Metazoa; phylum Chordata; order Ceratodontiformes; family Protopteridae; genus Protopterus; species Protopterus annectens. The sequence continues at coordinate 363,603,971 of NC_056734.1, forward strand.
CATACACAACTGCCTGTGCATCCAATAACCTTGAAATTGCAACTGCAGTTATGTAATGTCTCACTGCTTGGCCCTTTTGCACTCTGCTTACCATCGCACAAAAGTCCTGCTCTGGGTTGGACACTGCTGAGCACCATATTTGCATGATGGTAAGCAGAGTGCAATATTTTCAAACAGTGTGCACACTCCCAGTAAAAGCAATAACTAGAGTTGGTGGGAAAACAACAGTCTCCATTGCTCTAGTTCCATGGCAGACATGACTGCTGTTTGTGGGAAGGTGTCAGGTTTAGAGCACAGAGGTGTGGGGTGTCCAGGAGTCCAAGATTTTTATTGGACTCCTAGTTAAGAACCATAGCCAAAGGCTTCTGTGGGGGGGGCTATTCTGGCTCCCAGTATAAGCCTGAGGCTTGGGATAGTTTAGCCTGGGCTGTATCCAGTGTCAATGGTATCCCACTCACTGGTAACCAATGTAGGCATCATTTCAGTGACTCATGGAGGAGGAGGAAGAGGAATGCCCTTGACCATTGGATCGAGGAATTTAGGACTGCAGACATCCCACACCTGTGTAAGTATCAACTACAAAGAGTATTGTAAGACTTAAAAGCTGAATATAGGCAAGACTGGCACTTATAATGGTCTTCTATTGTGCTCTATTTTTACCACAGCTGCCAGTGATCGGCACTGCAATATCCAAACCCATGGGGCTAGATTGGCGAGTATGAGGGAAGCATGTGGTATGTATGCAGCAGAAGAGTAGTGTTACTGTAGCATTAAAAGTTAAAGATAGCTTTTTTGGTATTTTTTAGAGTTGTATCAAATAGAGCATACACATCTCAACTGTAAAAGCAAGTATGCATACATTATTCTGTAGCACAAACTAAGAGTACAATATTAGACTTTAGTCAGAGGCTGCAGGTTCAAATACCACACTTCCCAAATATACAATACTGTGCATTCTTCAATATTTAAATTAAAACCTCTATACCAGTGGCACAAATGTCCTGCTGCAAACCGTAATCTGTACAAGTGGAACACGCACATGTGCAATATATGCACATGTCAACGATTACTTCCTGGAATCTATAGTATAGTGTTCAGCTGTTAGGAGGTGGTAGTCTTAAATGTAACAGTTAAGATAATACAGTCAAATAATTTTATTAATGCATTGTATGAAGATACTAGTCTTATCTCTTTTTTCGCTCACCCCAACCCTTATCTCTCTTTATTTTATTTTTTTATTTTATTTCATATTATTTATAAAAACAATATTTTTGTCATTTTTTTTAATTTATCTAATTTTCTGTTATGAATATTTTTTTTTTATTTTATTATAAAATTAATTTTTGTTTACTTTTTTTATTTTCTTTTTATACTTTTATGTGCCATCAAAATGTGTCCATGTCATCCACATGTACCACATCACTAAATGCTCCACAACACAGTGGGGTAGACCTTCCCCACAGGATTTGCCTGTCTCCCCCTCCACCAGCTCCAGCACTGATGCCCAGCACATCTGGGAGGCAGCCTGGCAGCACAGCCTGTTCTGCCCCTGCACTACCTGCCCCCTCAGGTGATCCACTGGTACTTTCCGGGAGCAGTGGCAGAGGTGACAATTTTATCACCTGTAATGAGATGCCAGAGATGGTGCATAGTGTTGTGTGCCATACTGTTGGTGCACACTTATGATGGCTAGAGATGCTACTCTCCTTAATATTTGCAGTACTAGGAGGAGGATGAGACATCAACAACTCCAGCCAATGGCAGAGTGAGGTGACAGTGATAACAGTCCAGTGGGTAAGGACTCTATTATCACTGTCACCCAGCTTGACAACCATGGGTTCGCGATGTCCCACCCTCACCCCAATCATGGTGTCCCCTAACCTTTTGTGCCCATCACAGTTCCTGTTTCTCATCTTGTCTTGTCTGTCTGCAATTGCTTCCTCAGCTGCCCAACTTACCTGATTCAGTCTTACATCCCTTCCCCACCATTCCTCCCTCTCTCTGTCTCTCTCAAAAAATAATAAATGGGCACCTGTCCCACAAAAAAAATGTCCCATACATAGCTCTCCATTTCGTACCTGGGCTTTCTTGACACACTTGATTTGGTCCAATTGGCTATACAACATGATTGTGTTGTGGTCACCCCCCCCTCTCTCTGGAGGTGACAATCCAAATTCAGTTTATATTATGCACATATGTTCACTTTACACTCTTAAAGAAATGGATAAGAAATGGATAGCTATGATTCTTTCCTACCTGTCCTGTACATTTCTGAAGTGCTTTCCATTTGTTATTCCTCCTGCTTGCTCCACATTTAACCACTGTTCTATCTACCCCATTTCACTTCTGTAATCCATTTTTGGTGAAGGTGCACATCACACACCAACAAGCAGCAACAGTGAGTGGTGGCTATGGTGCTTAATACTGCTGTGCTATGCCAACACACAGCAACACATCAAGTAAAAACTCATGTCATTGCATTATCACTCTGTAATGAAAATTATGTAAAATTATTAGATACACCTGTATTCAAACCCAGTACCATCTGTCCCCAAAATGGAATGTATCAATTCATTAACACATGCTGCCACAGAGTCAGTTAAGCAGCAAGTATATTTCATAGACTTAATGCTGTCAGACTTTAACAATGTGGCTTGTGTTTGTGCACTGCTTAGCTACATGCAGCCACGTGCATCTTGCATGCTTATGCACTTTGCTGTCGCGCAAACCTGCTGCTCACCACACTATGGAAATGTATATATTATGCTGTATTACTGCTGTTTACTGTCCATTTCCTCTGTATGACATGAAATTATGTGTGTAAACATTACAAACTGAGGGCCCTTTCTAACAATATGTCACATATTTACAATGTATCCATGTGCTGGCACCCCCAAGCACTGCATCCCTGGGGTCTCAGTACTTTTTCCACACATATATCAACTGCACTAAAAAATGTAATATCAAATGCTGTGTGCTATATGATAACATTCAGAACTACAACTACTGACCCATATCCCTAAAAATTTTTATCTGCAATGCTAGTAAAGGATTTAGCATGGACTATATCCACAAGGACATAGGTGACCTTCAACACACTTGACCCTACCCATTTTGTTTTTGTGTAGGGTAGTTCTTGCTTACTGACTCTTGTGGACTTCTTGGACACTGACCCCAGAGACCTGAATGAGGGATAACAGGGCATACTGCCTATGTTGAGTTATCCAAAGCCTTTGACACTATCCCCCATTCATGTGTCATAGTGAAGATCTCCTGTGTGTGAATTAAGCCATACAGTAGTAGAGGGATAGGCAACAGGCTCACTGACATAACACACACTCTCAAGGTTGGGGGTCTGCACCTCCACCACTAGCCACTTACCATTAGAATACCATACCAAGGATCTGTGCTAGGCCCTCAACTGTTTGCACACTTCTTCTTTGAAGTGCAGGCAATGGTAGATGGCCTGTAGTTTACCAAGACTGAGGATGAGTGGTAACTGGATGCATTAATATAGAGTCCCCCAATGATGGTAACATATTACAGAAGATGCTGACACACACGAATGATTGGTGCCAAACTCTTGGACTGAATCTTAAAACATACAGTGCCTCATTGGCCCCTTTGGCAATGAAATACCCCTGCTAATTATGATATATATAGCAACCCCCTTAAGCTCAAACACAGTGTTGTGAGATTTGGGCACACATGTTGATAGCAGTCTACACTTTCTTCACTATGTGCCCAGAGTGGTGGCACACACATTCTGCGTTGTGCACATTATACATATGGACATCACATCCAAGACCAGGGTGGTCATACCTCTGCTGTACTCTACCGTTATTAGAGCAATAATTGAGTACAATGCTTTCATTTGCCTTTACCTCACCAGACACCTGCAGCAATTGGAGGAAATACAGGTATGTGCTTGGGAGACATGACATACATGAAAAGACCGATATACCTGTCACTGTACTTGGTATCATGCAGGCTGCTGAGAGGTGACGTATGCCAGCCCTATGGAGCAGTCTCAGACCCTACCCTTCTGGAAATGATGGACATCTGCAAATCAAATGGAACAAGAATAATTTGCCCCAGGGTTCTCAACCTAGCCTGTGACATGAACAGAAAATGCTGGGGAGACAGATATATCCCACAATGATTCACACTTCTGCAATAGGTTGCCACTGCATGTGAAGCAGTGCTCCTCGGTGACCCCTGCTCAAGCACAGTCTTGACTATTGGTTGGGTGATTGTAAAGTTGCAAATTCACCTATGGGACAGCACCTATGTTGCTCATAGGCAGGGTCACTTAATCGCTCTGCTAAAAATGACTATCCAACTATGCTCAATAAGCATCCTTGTGTTTTTGCACAGCTAGGCTTCTAAACACCCTAGAGGTATTAGGCTAGTAGCCTCCTATGAACCTGTGAAGCTGTGAGCCTATGTAGGCCTCCCAACCTCTTGTCTCCCACATTTCCTGCTGATATCATCAACTGTATGTTGACCTGCACTATTGTATAAGTCAGACTTGTGGCATGGAGATTGCGTAAAATACTGTGTTCTGTAGTCTCTGTACTTAGGCAGGGGATCTGTTCTCGCTGCAGTTAACCTGGTGTGTGTGTGTCTAGACAGAAGACCAGAAGTGTGTATCCAAAAGTTACTGGTCCAATACTATTGAATGACAGTATTTTGATTCTTGCAGATGCCTACACATCCATTTCATGCAGCTCACCCAACATCTTTTCTCCCACATGGCCTGGTGATGTGATCTACTATAAGCTGACCTGCAATCTTGTATAAATCAAATTTGTGTTGTGCACTTGCATAAAGTACTGTGCTCTGTTGTATATGTACTTAGGTAGGGGTTGTCTTCTCACTGCAGTCAACTTGGTGTGCATGCGTGTATGTTTATGTCTAGACAGAAGAGCAGCCATGTGTATCCTACAGTTACTGCTCTAATGCCATGGTTTGCTAGTATTTTGATACTTGCACATGTCTACACATCCATTTCATGCAGGCCTCCCAACCTCTTGGCTCCCACATGGCCTGTTAAAGTCATCTACTCTAAGTTGACTTGTACTCGTGTATAAATCAGACTTGTGCTGTGGTGCATGCATAAAGTACTTATTTCTGTAGTCTGTGTACTTGGGTAGGGGTTCTGTTCTCACTGCAGTCAACTGTGTGTGTGAGCTCACACTTGACGTTATAGAGAGCATTTTACACCAGCATGTGAGGCACTGTTATTGCTGTATTCTTTTCAACAGATACTGCTGGTGTCATCAGCTATATCAGATTTTTGTATATGCAGTACTCCCACAAGGGCAGGGTCAGACACTGTCCTGGAGGTCAGGCAGGTGTCTCCTCATCATATGCTGGACAGATTACAGTGACATGGCTTTAACTCTATCCACATACATCATGGCATGGTTTGTAGGCCGTGTGTTATCTTGCTGAGAAATCCCTGTGGTCTCTGCAGCTGCTGCATGTGTCAGGTGAGGTACAGACAGCAGCGAGCATTATACTCTTCACTGTACTGATGTGGTTTGATTACAGTGCTGTCATACAGTCCTAAGATTTGCATAAGATGGTGTGACATATGATGTGCACAACACAGGCTTTCAATACCAATGTGGACACTTGGTGTTCGAAGGTCAGACAACTATCTGTATGTGTTCCCAATGCTGGCATCACTGGATGTCAGCATAGCAGAACTCATTCCAGTGCTGTGATTAACATGGAATTCAACTTTTCAGATGGACAACATAAAAAAGACACATTTCTGCATTTAGTTGTAGAACATGTGCCTTTGTCCACATTCATTTCTCTGTGTTAGCTCCTGCTGTATTATGTTGTCATCATTGGTGGACTCAAATGATTGAAGCCAATATGCAAGAATCAGCAAACTTGTTAAGGCAATGGCCATATACTTTTGCCTGAACTGTTGAGAAATAGAGTCCAAACAGTGAACGACCAAGCACAGATCCCTGGGAATGTGCCAATGAAGACCACTCTACTGGTACAGGTTGATTCACCAGCTTTCACAGTATGTGTTCTGTCGGTGACCTAGTTGGCTATCCATCTACTGATGTAAGGTTTAATCCCCAGCTGGGAGGGTTTGTCAATGATACCTGCATGAGGGATTGTATTAAAACCCAAGGCCAGATCATGATAGGCAGTATGCACTGCCTTCCTTCCTTCAGGTCTATCATATGGAAGCACTGGCCTGTGACGGCATCACAGATTGCCAGTGGCATGACTAAGCACATACACCTTCCTGATATAGTGGAATACACACTTCAACACACTGTCCACATGGGCTATATTCCCATACAAGGGTGTTCATCAACATGCATCCATCTGAGTAGAGTGGATAGCACCTGGTGCATGCATGTATACAGACATCCTGACACTCCTCGACTGTGAGGTGGACCCAACATGTGATCATGGACCTCTTCTACATGTACACTAGTCATATTCTGGCTGTGTGCAACAGACCTGTATGACGTGTTAATGCTATATAATGTCAGTTACATATAAATGTCCTCAAATAGGTCATCGAGGGCATGCATGATGACAACAGTATCATCTTGTGAAACTTGACTAGGTCAAGGCATTTGATACAAATCCACACTGAGGTATTCATTCAGCAATTTCATATGTGGCCATAAACAGCTATATCACCAAATGGGTAGACCAGTGTATCATGTAAGTGGCATCTCACTATGTTGAAATGTGTGACATGGTCTATAGCACAGGTCCAGTGATCAGGTCCATACATCAGGGCTGTCTACTAGGCTCTTTCCTGTCCATTAATTAAAGGATGGACATCATAGCTGACATACACATGCTGTGTTCACATAACTGCCTGAAGGACTACAGAATGTGGGCAGTCATTGACTCCAACTGTGACATTAGTGTAATACAGACAGTAGCAACACATAACAAACACTGCTGCCAGAGGCATGACAACATCTGCATTGACACATGAGGGATTTGTTAATTCAGGAAACAAATACACCACTAAACTATAATGTGGGCATCACACAGTATAATCAGACCAATAGGTATGTGACCCATGTGCTGGGATAGATGGTAAGTGGTACATCCACCAGCATTTGGCCACAGTGCTGACTACTCTCTTGAATGTAACTCAAGTACTGGGTATGTGAAGGACATCCACATCAAAGGCCATAATACCTTCATGGTTCCCAGCCTTCATAACACCAATAACTGTGTACAATGCACCTTCTTCATGTACTTCCCAATACGTCTTCCAGTGATGTGTAACTGAAGTATGCCACCTTTGTCACAGTAAGTTGTTACACAACATATTGGCATTCCCAGGTCTGCTTTCTGTGGAAAATACATGATTGTCTGATGGTGCGGAACACCAGTCAAGTTGTTACACCATTTGCATGTGTGCTAGCTATTCTGCTGATGCCCAGACTACATACATAAGTCTTTGACAACATTAATGGCATGTATATTATTCATGACAGTGTGGATTGTGCTGTGCGTGTGTGTGTGTGTGTGTGTGTGTGTGTGTGTGTGTGTGTGTGTGTGTGTGTGTGTGTGTGTGTATGTATGTATATGTGTATATGTGTGTGTATATATATATATATATATATATATATATATATATATATATATATATATATATATATATATATATATATATATATATATATATATATACATACACCATGTACACAAGGGCAGCTAGCATGTATTGCCCATACTGTCGCATGCAGGTATAGCATTGTCACTCCTAACACCTCCAGCAGATGTTACATTGCCAGGACAGTGTGTTTGGTTCATAGAGTGTGGCTGTATCATAATAGTTGTTCAAGTGTGTATGTATGCAGGCTCATCTCTTATCACTGTAAGTCACATATGTTATGTCAGAGGCATGGGATTACTGGTGTTACTATTCTGATATTGTCCATGATTGTGGCTGGTTCTTTTAATGCTTTCCATGAGCCTTTACCTGTACCCACCTTGCTGGAGACCTCTGCTGAGAGTAGTCATATTCAGGCATATCAGTTTGCACAGCTTCACAATATGCACCCTACCCCAATTCTATACAAGATCCCTGATAGATGTCCTATGCATTATTCATGTAAGGATACTTGTTTCACACATACATCCTCCCCATTGTTATGTTACCTTGTGTGCCAGTCACATAAAACACATTTTCACTGTACAGTCCCTACTCTATCATGTGACTGCTGTTGCTTCTACAACCATTTTCTATTGATATGTCCTCCTCTGGTGTACAATGGGTAATTTTACTTGTCCTCTTTCCCTGTGTTCATTCCTACAATTGGTGTGTGTGTGTGTCCCTATTCAATATACACACTTTACCTGAGTGTTCATTTTACATGGCAGTACATGTCGCATTACTGACCATTTACCCTGCTTCACTACACAATGCCAGGAATGGGATAGCACAATACTCTGCACTATTGGTACACTGTCCTGTGTTGTATTTGAACCATATACTTTGCATTCATTCCCAGGGTGTCAGATGTGCTCATTATCAAATTTGTGGCTTTCTGCCATATCACTGGGATGACCTCAGAACTGATGTGAGTTAATATTACATACATTTGAGTTCATGCCTCGCAGCTGTCCTGAATTGTGCAGAATATCCAGTTTTTGTCTCATATTTTTGACCTTTTTCCTCCTAACATTTTGGTTGAAGTTAGAAACAGATGACAGACATTTGAGTTTCAAACAACTTCATGCTCTTCAGAAAGTGCGGGATACTGTATATCTTATTATTCTGTTAACTTTATAAGTTTGGAAGAGCAATATTATCAATCTGTCCCTATTTTTGGGCCTTTGTTCCCCCATTATTTGTGGCTTTGTCCAGATTTCCTGCTCTAAGAAGTTGAGAGTGTTTCATTCTAACATTTCTGTGTGACATCTATGTCAGATATGTCCCTATTTCTAGTTATTTGTCCCCTCATTATGCTGGCCTTTGTGGAGATGTGTTGCACTAACAGATTGAGAGCTATTTGTGAAGCCTTGGTGATCGTCATGACATTCCGTGCAAATCCATAGTTGCTCTGCTTTACACAGAATTGATATTTTCATTCCTTTACATGGTTTCCTGGTGAGCAACACTGCTACGAGCCATGAAACCTAGCTTAGATGTGCCACATATAATTTAATACGGATTGTGTGCTACTGCTCGTCACACAAACATGTAAACTCTGTATAGGCTGTGCATGAAGCCTACACAGAGTTTACTGAATTCTGGGAAATATCTAAAACTGTAATTCTTAATTGCAATTTTAAGTTGTTTATTGCATGTGCTGCCTTGATATCTGTGCTTCTTAGTCCACTATTACAGCTTTAGTTGTTACTGGTTTTCCTACACTTTTCATTCTGGTTTATTAGTTGCAACTATGTTTGTTTATCTTTTTTAGTACCAAGACAATGTTTTAACATTAATAAATCTTTGGGCTGGCTGCTCTGGTGATGGTGAGGGATAAAACCCTAACTACAGCCCTGCTGACATGGGTTCATTTAGGAGCTCAAGTGACTGATAGTGACAGGGAAAGGATGGGCATGACCAGCCAAGGTGGGAAGGCACTTGTTGATATGCTTCCAAAGGGAGCATGGGGGGCAGAGAAAGGGAGTGAGGAGGTCATAAAAAAAAAAAAGAATGGAACAAGGAGAACCAAGGTCCCAGTGTCCATGACTGCCCCCCAGCAAAAACAGAGTAAGTCCTGGGGTTGGAAAGTAGCTGGGAGACTTGGAGTGGACATTGGGTACTGGGGGCTGGGCTGGTAAAAAGGAGGTCTGAGGGGACCAAAAATGTCTTTGGTCTACTGTCTTGTGGCACGAGAGGTTAACAAGGTTCCTTCTGAGCTGAGATTCACTTTTTCATATCCCAAACAGTATTGTGATTGGCTGAGGGCTAGGATTTTTGTTTTGAGACATTCAATGTCTGCATAAAGTTGTCACATTTGCACAACTCTACTTATTGCACTGTGGTGGTTAGCAGTGCCCTCAGCAGATGCTGAGACCTAGAATTTAAATTTTCCCTATAAAACTATTCCTGAAAATTCCTCGGTATTTAGTTGCTCAGAGAACAAATAGTTTTTTACACTGATGAGCACCCGCCCACTCAGTCTTGGTCTTAGGCAGTCTTGGTAGGGATCATCACTTCTAGAACAAACAAGCTAGCCAGCTGCAAACCTCTCCAGCACCATCCTGTTGTAGAATACAAGGATCCATAGCTATGGACATGCACTTCCCTGCTATCTCTGCAGCTAGCCTAGTGGATATTTGCATCCTGAGGCAATGCCGCAATTGCCTCATGTATACCGACAACCACTTAATTCTCCAACAAATGGATATGGTATTTGAGAGATGTAGCTTTACAATGTTAATAGAGACAAGGCTGTCGCATACAAGCACATATAATACCAAACAGTTTGTCAGTAATATACCTGCCTCACATAGTAAGGACCAGACATATAGATCCACATATGCTGAGGCTCTTAATTATCATCTGCTGCAACCATGAAGACCTCCTATAACTGTACTCTATACAAAGTGTCTTCTACAACCTCTAGAGCACTCATCAAACATGACACAAAACAAGACACACACTGCTACAGCCCACTGTGTCTCAACTTGTAAGCCTATAAAGCATACCACTACACAACCTAACATTTTGGTCATGGGAGGTCATTGTGAGACCCACCGATTTCTCACTCACTAGGCTAAGTAAGAAGAGAGTTACAGTCAGCTGTTTATCACTGACTAGGATCTGTTAAGTCATGCATGCATGCACTCAGATCATTGGATTGCAAATACCAGTATGACTGTTATCATAGTCCATGTGGATGTAAATGACCTGAGACATACCTTTCTAGACTGTATAAAGAGAGACATTGTGAAGCTTTCAGATTATGTGTCCTGGGCTGACATGAGCTTAGCATTGATCAGCATTCTACCTGATGCTACAATATGAAGAAGATGACTGACTGTAATAACTTAGTTTTTGGTATCATTCCGGGGGGTATAATATTTGTCAGCATGGGAGGATTTGGTCAGCAGACCCTGCTGCTTTGCCAGGGATGGTCTGCACCCCTTCTCACTATGCTTTTGAATATTGGCTAAAACATTGTCTTCCCTTTTTTATCATTTTAGGCTGTTCCATACTGAGAAAACTTCTGATATAGCAAAACCAACCTTAGAAAACCTAAAGGTGTTACTGCGCAATACCAGGAGCCTGAACAAGAAACTCCAGTCCCTTCAAGCTCTCAGTGAGATTACCAAGATATAGTTTAAATCAGCAGAAAGCAATCTGACAGTGCAGGGCTGCAATGCCTTCCACACATTTAGACCAGATACTTCACAGGTAGGGACTAAGGGTGGAGATGTCACAACTTACATCATAAACAGTTGTACCTCAAGGCTGGGCAAACAGAATGACATGTTTGAGCTTTAAAAACAACATTTAGACCAGATACTTCACAGGTAGGGACTAAGGGTGGAGATGTCGCAACTTACATCATAAACAGTTGTACCTCAAGGCTGGGCAAACAGAATGACATGTTTGAGCTTCGCCATGTCCATATCACCTTAGGCAAAGTCCTACACCATATCATTGCAAGCTGTAGCCCCTCCCCCGACCCAGGAAATCCATACAACATAGATAAACTTACTGGAGTCACTCGCATTTCATCCCAGTATCATATTCATGGCTGGCTTTAACTACCCTGCTATAAACTGGGAATCATGCACGACCACACATCTGCAGGCTCAGAGATTCTTGGACTTTGTCAGTACAAACACTCTGGATTAGATAGTTCATATGCCCACTAGGGGTGAAAACATACTGGATTTGGTCCTCACTAACATGGGAAAATGCTGCACCCTCCCCCATGTAGTGTCTACTCTGATGAGTTTGGACCAGTGTAATATCCACTCTGGTAAGTTCGGACCATAAAGCTGTCTCCTTCAAAATAGACAAAACCTGCTAACCCTGGGATGTTTAGTAACTATTCTAAGACAAACTTCCTACTACTAAGTAATAACCTGAGAAAATATCAAGCCCCCTCAAACCCTGAGAAAACTGCTGCCTATGTGGAGGTAGTAGTAGGCTAGTAAGAAAATCATTCTATGTTGTGCAACATATAAGCAAGGGAATGATCTAGGTCCAAGAAAATTATCATTCCATTGTATTGGGCACTCATCAGACCAATGATTGAGCACAACACATCCTTCTGTATGTACCTGACCAGGCACATGCTACAACTGGAACATGCACAGAGGCTCCTCACAAAAAAGATACAGGGCATAAACAACATGTCATCCACAGATCACCTCAGTGCCTGATCCTGTACTTTGCCTTCTACAGACTGTTGAGGTTTGATCTATGCCAGTCATACAAGGCACCCTTGGATCCTGCTCTAAAGCCCTTCTGCATATCCACAAAACAGATATCATCAGAAATACCTGATCTAAGTCTTGCAACAAAAGTAGGACGTGTTGGAGGGAAGGGTATGTTTCTAAGTGAATGCTCTTCCTCTAGAACAGGTTTTCCAGTTATGTGAATCAGAGATCTTCCCTAAACTAATTCAAGCATAATTTAGACCAGTAGATGGGGAGTCAGAAATTCCCCCTGGTTTGACATCTGTGTCTGAAATGGACAGAGGCAGCCTGTAAGTGCTTCACCTCCCTAGTCCTAGCCTAGTTATATCCCTTAGATAATGTTAAGGTCCATAAACATGTCATATATATCATTTTCAGTGTGGAGCTTGCTTGGCTGTTAATGCTGCTATTGTACTAAGCCTTTGTAGCCCCCCCCCCCCCCCCCTAGGATGGGCAAGCCAAAGTCAGCCAATCACTTTCATCTCACCCATTCAGTCCCTCCAGCACCATTCAGCACCCATGCTGCTTATTAGACAAGAGCTTTCTGGGGTGCAGTAAGAGCTTTATCCCTGTGTGCTATGGGGCCAGCTACCAGGTATCTGCATAAGACATGTTATTTTGGCTAAATGGCAGGGTCCATTTGAAGCAATTGAGAAAAAAACATAAATGAGGTAAATTACAGAGTTAGTTAAAAGACCAGGACAGATATACGACATCAACATTCTAAAACCAGGTAAGGAAGTACAAACTTCAATAGTTAATTTAGCAGCAGAGACAATTGAATGTGGTAAAGGAAGAAAACTGACCGTTGTAACTGCAGTTCAGCTAGATGTTACTCTGTCAAAACTGTAGAAACAAAAAATAAAGGAATTTCTTTTTATGAAACTGTGAAGTGTGTTTAGAACTGCCTATTGGGACTGATTTGATTCAACAGAGAGAAGGCTAACTTAAAACCCTGTTGAATGCTAAAGTAACAAAGAAAGGCAGTACAAGAATAAGTAAAAAAAATGCTTCACCTAAGTGTAATTGAGAAGTTTAAAAATGAGTGAAACAGCCCCATACTGCAAGTCATAAAACAGATGGAAAAACAGGTTCTGTATTGACTTTAGGAGTTGAACAGCATTTCAAAATGTAAGTGCTACTCTATGCTTTGGGTTTACTGTTAATAGAAAGGGTGGGGAAGGCAAAATTGTTTACATTAGACCTGATGAAAGGTTAGTGGCATATGCCTTTAAAAGAGCTGAGACTGCCAAAAAAAAGACAGCTTTCTCAATGCTAGAGAGATTATGCCATTATAATCCGTATAATGTTCTTTTTTTTTAATTTCTCCAAGTCTTTTGGTTTCCTAATACCATGGCGGGAATGGACACCAATCCTAAGCCAAAGTGTGATTAAAGTTCATGAAATTAGTATTGTTTCAATCTTTGATGTTAGCCAGAAGTGCTCTTCGCAGCACTTGCAATGTGCCCAGAATTGACCCATTCTGCAATTCATATGGAGTTACATGTATCAGTAGCATATCTAAGTGCATTGTAAGTTCTTTTTTATAAGACATGTTGCTCCTACTACTGTTGGAACTGCCTGGGTATCCTTCTTTCACATTGTCCTTGTTTCTGCCTGCAAATCCTGGTAATTTATGACTTTGTGTCTCTCTGTATATAAGACACTGTAGTCACTGGGTATAGCAATTTCAGTGATCAGTGTCTTGTTTTCCTCGACTAATATATCTGGTTTTCTTGCATCCTATTTTTTGAACTGTTGGTAATGGGTGGTCCCATGTGATATAAAGTTCATCATTTTCTATAATGCTTTGTGGCTCATGTTTCCAGTGTTTTTCAGCTACTTCAATATTATGTTTGCACAATCCCCAATAAAGCAGTCTTGCCAGATTATTATGCCTTTCAGTATACAGTCCTTCTGCCATTAGCATATCACAACCAGCAACAAGATGTGCGACTGTTTCCAATTCTGTTTTACAAAACCTGCATTTGTCTGTTTCTCCCACATGTTCAATGGCTTTGTAAACCAATGTGCATGTAGTCCACTATCTTGGGCTGTCAGTATTAACCTTTCGTCTTTTGGTTTAAATTTAGCTCTCCTTAACCATTCCTACTTTCGATCCTGATCAATGTGAGGTTGTTCCAAGAGTTTTCTATACTTGCAATTATATTTATGCATTTTCCACATTTCTTGCCTTCTCATCTGAGCCTTCACCTTATATTCTTTCTTTTGTTTTTTTGGCACATTCAGTTTCTGCCTGATTTTATCTACTTCTGGTTTGATTTTTATTCCTGCTTGACATCAATGTGTTTTTGCTAAGCTAAGCAGGGAGGTCATCTTAGACTTATTCTCCTCATGTTTTAAAACTTTCACTACATTTGGGTCTTGTGAAGTCAGCAGATAATTATGCAGTAATTCAGAGGAGGCCCATACCTCCTTCAGAATGAGGAATATATGGTCTTGATATACACTGATTTTTTTATAAATAATGTGAGAAAAATAAAGCATCCATCTTGTTTTCCTGTCCAACCTATCCAACACCTTTTTGGACCAGTCACTCACTCCAAAACTGTAAGTTAGGACAGGAAGAACAAATGGCTTTATAGCTTGGACTTTGTTCCTAGATGTCAGTGCTGTTTTCAATATTAATTTCAGTCTTCTAAAATATTCTTTACTAAGTTTTATTTACATTTGTTTATGTTTTACTGTTGGTCCTTCATCAATTCCCAAATAAACTCCTTCATGCTCAAGTTCTTTTATATCACATTCCTGTCCTAGACTGATGTTTTCTTAGTGCTCTGGCTTTCTTGTTTTGAAGATTGCTTTTGCACATTTATCAACACCAGATGGCATTCTTATCAGAAAAAGTTTTGACAACTCTTGCAGTTGTGCTTTCAGTTCCTCAACTGATGAACTATACATTTTTAAATCATCCACAAAAAAAGAAGACAAGTCTTTATACTTTGTTGTTTTCTGGGAGCCAAATTGTAGCCATGACCTAATCTGTTAGGTAAACAGCTCAATGAGTTAAGGACAATACAAAAGAGCAGCGGTGACAAGGAGTCGCCTTGGATTATCCCTTTTTAATTTTTATCCGTTGAATAATAATTTGCCCTTTATCATAGCTTAGGTGCAGTGTGGTTTACCACTGTTTCATGGTCACTATAATGTAATCGATCAGTGTCGGGTGTATCGTGTACATTTTTAAGCACTGTTTTTTACCTGAATGTGAGATACTGTCATGCTTCTTTTTTTAGTCTATCCACATTATATTTAGATTATTCCCCTTTTTATAGTTCTCCATTATGACTATTCAAGAACAAATAATACTTTGTTGTATATGACTTTTTTTGTTATCCTTTTGTTCATTTGTTAAAATAAGAGTTTTCTTCTAAGTGACTATAAACTCTGTTGGCAGACTTGTAGAAATTAAAAATTGTATAGTTTGTACATTGTTGGAAAGCAATTTATTGTCCTATAGTTTTTAGGATAGCTTGCTGGTTTGCTCTTAAGTAGGAGTATTGTTTTTCCTGTTGTTAACCAGGTTGGTGTGTTCAAGGTGCACATATAAATAGTTCATACTCTATGTAAATATGTTATTACTTTTAGCCAGAAGTAAGGTACTGTATCTGCACCTGGGGTTTTCCATTTAAGAGCTTTTCTTAACTTTGTTTCAATTTCCCTGGACGTTACTTCATCCCATTTCATATCCTGTATATTTGAACTTTTTATTCTTTCTCTTACTCTTTCTATCCATTCAGCATTTTTGTTCTGTTCCACAGGATCTTCATAGATGTTGTTGTATCTTTCGGCTTTTAGATATTTCTCCAAAATGTATCTGTTTCTTCTTTTTTTGGTGGTGTTTCAATTCCTTTTACGTTGTTTTCCAGTTCTCTATAAAACTTTTTTTGGGTTGTCAATAAATCACTTATTTTGTAGTTTTCCTTTATATTTATCATCCTATCTTCTAAGTTTTCCTGCTGTGCTAATATGTTTAGTTTATTATTTGCCATTGTGCACAGTAGATCCTGATCTGCTCTGATACTGCACATTGCTTTTATCACGTCTATCTTTCTGAGTATTTTTGTTGATCTATTCCCTCTTCTATATTCCACAAACAGTGACACTTTAGTTTTCTCTGGTCAGTAATTCCATGATCTCATTTTCCTCTTCCTTTCCCTTACTGCCCTGTGTTTTTGTGGTAAGACTTTATCTGTTATTAATCTAGCTGCACAGCTGGTAATGCACAATAATATATCCTATTTACTTTTGTTATATTGCATGATTCTCTATGAATAGCCCTAATTACTGTGTTCATTTGTTTTATCAACCTTCTAACTTTTTGGGTTTTATTGACTTTCTGTAGTCTATTTCTTTTGTTGATCTTAGTATGTCTGTCCATCTGTATTAAATCAAGCAACTCTTGAGATCATTTTCTTCTACACTGAGGACACATTCTTTGTTCTGCATTTCCTGCGGGCATTCTACAAAAGTTCCAGAGCATCTTCCTGTGCCACATTCTCTTCTATTTCATCCTGTGTCATCTGTTGGTCTTTCATATGGAAACTCACTAGCCTATCACTCCACAACATTGACTGCATCAGAGATGCCACAGTTTCCTGTTCCTTCCTTTGCTGTCAACTTCAACTGAGCTTTTGCACTGGTTTTCTGTGGAAGGCTCCAAATTATCTTCATATGGCAAGTGATCAGGTGTTTCCCGCTCAGCTGGTTTCTCCTTAATTTGGGGATCTGTTGCTCTATACTGCTGTCATGTTATCGGAGTTAGATTTTCTACACTAAATTCTTCATTTCGCAGGTAAACCATAACCTCAATTTCTATTTCTTTAACTTCTTCATTACTAATCCTCTCTTCTACTTTTCCTCTTTGTTTTCTTATTTTTTGTATTGTACAATTTTCCATATCTGGATGCTTTTGCCTATATTTCTCTTCAAATATCTTTGGTACTGCTCTTTTTGTATTGATTAGCTTTGCTTTCTCCTTTGCATAAATATTGCTCCATATTAAATTTCTCCCCCCCACCCCCAAGTCCATATTTCTGCTTCAGATGTCTCCTGCTCCTCCTGTTTCTCCTTACTTGGAGGAATCGTTGTTCCATCATGCTGTGACGTGTTAGACTTTCTACACTAAATCCTTCACTTTGCAGGTATTCCATGACTTCAGCTTCTGTTTTTTAACTTCTGTTTTGCTAATCCTTTATTTTACGTTCCCTCTTTATGATCTTATTTTTTTGTATTGTCAAATTTTCCATATCTGGATGCCTTTGTCTGTATTTCTCTATCTTTGAGGCCGCTTTTTTGTATTAATTAATTTGGCTTGCTTCTTTGCATAAATATTGCACCATATCAGATCTCTGTTTTTCCCATGTCCATATTTCCTTTTTATACCTTTCAAAAGTCTGTAGATTTTGTTCTTTATATTTTTGCACTTCTTCAGTCTCTCCTTTTTCCAAATGGCCCAAGATTTCTTTGTCTGGATAATATTTTTCATAAAACTGTTGTATCAATGAGCACACATTTTTATTTGAAGCATCTGACAGTTTTTCTTGTACAAGTATTTTCTTTCCTCTAATTTCTCTCTTAATCTGTTTGTATATCTACTGTCTGGAAATTCTGGGCTTCTTGCATAATAGTAACAATACATAATTTCTTTCTTATCCTCAACAGTCCACTCTCTCATCTTTACGGCTCTTCTTTGGCCAATCGGCTTTTGTGATTTTTGTGTACTACTGTTTCCTTCTACAATGGGCAATGGGGGGTGGCATCCTCCCCTTGAGCCTGGCCTAGCCTCATTGTAAGAATGTTTCTGTGTTTTGAGGTTTCTACACTGTCCTTTTTTCTATTTCTAGCAACAATGAGCTTACCAGGATTGGGAATTTTTATCCTGGGTCTTGTGAGCCCAGCTATTTTTTTATTCTTTAACCTGTTTCTGTCCATGGTATATACAATATACAATACAGACTATATATCAGTGTCATCTTGATAAGATTTTGTGAAAAAAGGGTCTGCCTCATAAAGGTACTCACCAAGACGTAAGGATGAATTTAATTCCAGCAATACTACTACTCTTTACTTACTGATTTATCATGTTTTCATTTGGCTCCCTTCCATTTGAGCTACATAATGTCCCAGCAAACATCTAAAGATTAATGGACTGAGTTGTGAAACCCCACAATGACTATGTTTCATCTTAGACAATGTTATGCACTCTGAGGATTGGGACTCATGTTTAGGTAAGATACAGGGTGTACCAGATTCCTTAAAGCAAGTCCAATTATGAATGTCTTCAAGAGCAAGTTGGGCATAATGGGGATTAAAGAGATAGGAATTGTTAAACCCTAAAAAGAAAAGGTGAAAGGAGTAAGAAATTGTCCTCTCCCAGAAACTAAAACACTAATGAGGGCATTTTTGGGGTTAGCAGGATATTATTGGATGTTAATGCCCTGTTTTGCAAAAACATGTCCCCTCAAAAACTTGAATGAGGGGAAGATGCCTCTCAAAATAAAGTGGTCATTAGAAGCATACAATATTTTTCAGCAGTTAAAAGAAACATTATGCCCAGAGCCAGTTATAGCATCACCTAACTGTAGTAAATCATTTGTAGTCTACACAGATGCATCAGAGGTATGTACCATAGCAGTATTCTACTAAACTTTTAATGGAGAGGTGCATCCAGTCTATTTTCTCAACTGAAAACTAAGCAAAACAGTAGCTAGTTATTCTGTGGTTAAAAGAGAATGCCTAGCCATCAGGTTGTTACTTGATTACTAAAGGGATTATCTGTTAGTGAGCGGAGTCACTCTAGAAACAAACCATGCCCCTCTGGTCTGTTTACCTTTCCATCAGAATTGGAACCCAAAGATCTATAGGTGACCCTTGTTTCTGCAGCCATTCCATTTCAAAATCCAAAACAGGCCAGGCTCAGTCTACCACAATATGGATGACAAACAGTAGGTATGAAATTGAAGGTTTCAAGCTGGGGGGCAGAGGGTCTGATGTAACATAGTGTGATGATTCTCACCAAATGGAAGCATACAGATGACCCACAAATGTGCATAGTTATGCAAATAATGTTTTTAACAATGTTTAGAAGTCCGTTGTAAATAATGTTTCTTTAATAAAGTGTTTTTGTTAAACTGTACATTTTTTAATCATAAAGATAACTGATTATATAGTGAGAGAATGAAAGTAATACAAAAAGAGAATTGAAAGAAGTCCAGTCAGGGAGCAATTGTCTTTTGGGAAAGGAGATTTGGCATAATAGTTAAGGTCTTTGCCTCCCATGCACAAGCTACAAAGTTTGATCCTGACCTCCGGTCAGTGCTTGTTTGGAGTTTGCATGTTCTGCCCGTCTCTCTTTGGGGTTCCTCCCACCTCCGAAAAACATGCCGAGTGTTTCCATCTCAAACTCACCAATGAATGGAGCTTTGGACAGATGCAAAGACTCTATGTGGTGCCCTATGGGGGAAGATTTGTATACACCAACCACTTTGGGCATCTACTGTGGTGCACAATCTCCTCAAGATAGGAGAACATGGGTCACAGACTTCGCACCATGGCAGGGTTAGCCACTCAACGGTGTCAAATATGGCTTTAGGTGATTCAGTCATGTTGACTAATGTTTCCAAATGGGCATGGGTATTTGCCAGTGATAAGTGAGTTGAGGACCTGGCCTACACCGACCTATGCCAGGGACCAATGTGTGCCTGACATAAAGCCCAGCACCCCTTGGTCAATAAGCTACTGCCTGGCTGATGTCCATTTGCCCAGCCTAAGTTACCTGGGATAGCTCTGTTGAGTGAAAACTGGATGTACTCCAATCAGCCTGCCAAACATGAACTAAGAATTGCTAAACTTAATGTAGGTTCACTGAAAGAATAAAGCTTGGAAGTGGATGACCATGATGGTACAGAGGAGGCTGGACATCCTATGTATCCAAGAGGCAAGATGGAAGGGCAGTGCAGCAAATTCACTTGGCTTGACATTCAGAGTCTACTACTCAGGAGGAGAGCAAACTGGAAGTGATGTTGAAATTGTAGTAAGAGCAAGGCCTTCAGAAGGCAGTGAGCGATGTCATCAGAATTAGTGACAGATTCATGATAAACAGTCTCCAGGGTAATGATAGGGCAGTATTCATAATCTCTGTTTATGCTCCACTGCAGGGTTGTGATAGCGAAGAGAAGAGTACATTCAGACGGCAGTTGCAGGACCTACAAGATAAAGCAGGACAACATGAATTGCTGTTGATATTGGATGATTTGAATGTACATATCAGGACGTATAGAATATATATGAGGACTGCCGGGGTTCACATGGATGGGGTGACAGGAATAAAGAAGGATAGGCCTTTCTAGACTGTCTGGAAAATGTGTTGATAATAGACAATATATGATTCAGAAAGAGAGAAAGTCAAAAGATCATCTTAAAGAATGGCCAACGTGCAACTCAGGTAAACTTCCTCCTAGTAAGGAAAGGGCAGTGGGGTAGAATCAGTAGTTTGCAGAGTCATCTCTAGTGAAACAGTTGGCCCACAGCATAAACCAGTGGTTGCCACAATCAGCTGCTAGCTAGAAGGCTCTAAGGTCAACAGAAACCAGGCTGAAGACCTGGAAGTTGACTGAAGTGAAAGTACAACAGTTCAAGGAATCGGTTAGGGCTCTAGCACCTGAAGAAGCGGAGAAAATAGGTAGAGGTGAAGAAGAAGAATGTCAGCATTTCAAAACAGCATGTGTGAGGACTACAGAGGAGATAAGTGGTTGAGACATGTATGGAAATAAAGTATGTAAGGAAAGCTGGTGGTGGAATGCAGAAGTCCTGGAAGTCATTAGAGTGCAGGAAAAGTGGGTTATAGAAAAGACTGTCCAGGCTAGGAAGGAATACTGGTTGGCTAACAGAGGCTAAGAAAGGAGTTGCAGTAGCAAAGAACAGGGCTATGCAGGCACTCTTTCAGTTTCTGGAAAGTGACTCGGTATGTGGCACAAAGAAACTATATCAGGTTGCAAGGCAAAGACAAAAAGATAAGGAAGATAGTTAGGTACCCTTCCTAAGGGATACTAGCAACAACCTTCTCACCAGTCCACAGGACATCAAAGGCAGACGGAAGGGAGACTTCCAGCAGCTTCTGAATGAAGAAACCCCACAGAGGCTGTACCACCCCAGTCACAGCCTACGATGAGTGAAGAAGAGGAACCCACCCTACAAGAAGAAAAATAGCACTAAGGAAAATAAAGTCAGGGAAAGCAACAGGCTCAGATGAGATCACAGCAGATATGATAAAGATGCTGGGTGAGATAGGGGAGAAATGGCTTCTGAGGGTACTCATAGCAGTGTGGAGAGAAAGACGTATCCCAAATGACTCGAGAATAAGCATACTCATGCCAATGTACAAGAACAAAGTGGACATCGACAGTTCTTGGCAGTACGGTGGTATCAAACTCCTGTCACATTGCATAAAATAGGTATGCAGAGTAGTAGAAAGTAAGATGAGAGATGAGCAGCTCGAATTCAGATCAGGCTGCCGCACAACTGACCTAGTGTTTGCAGTGAGACAGATAGTTGAGAAAAAGATGGAGATGAGGAATGAGTCCAGTTGAGCATTCCTAGACTTGGAGAAAGCATACGACAAGGTAAAAAAAAAATCTTATTTGGGCAGTCCTGTGGTGGTTCGAACTCTTGGAAACATTGGTATAATTAATACAGGCTATGTACAAAGATCCAATGACTTGAGTAAGAACATTGTTTGGTCTCACAGAAGGGTTCCCAGAGGGAATGGGTGTACATTACAGTTCAGCTGTGAGCCCACTGCTATTCATACTGGTAATGGATTACATTAGCAAACAGGGTGGCGGGAACTGATCAATAAAATTGCTGTATGCAGGTGATGTGGCATTACAGGCAGACTCTGAGCAAGAACTTCAACAAAGGACAGGGGAATGGAACGCAGAATTGAAGGCACATGGGATGAAACTAAGTACAGATAAGACACTGGTAATGGCAGCAAATTGGGGAAATTAGAAGAAGTTGAGGATTGAGATAGAACAGCTTTGGGTATCTGGTAGGGGTGGTTGAGGAGAAGGGAAGTCTGAATGAAGAGGTCAAAGCTAAAACCAGAGGGGCCACAGCTAACTGGCATAAAGTGTCAGGTTAAGTCTTTGGCAGAAGAATGCCAAAGAAGCTGAAAAGTAAGGTGTATAAAACAGTGGTGCAACCAGTACTACTGTATGATACAGAAACCTGGACAGTAAAGGAAGAGAAGATGAGGAAGCTAGAGGTGATGGGAATGACATGCTTGAGATGAGTGGTAGGGTACATGTTGTGGGACAACGAAATGAGGGCATAAGAGCAGAAGGAAGAGTAGCTCCAATTGCAGAAAAGATCAAAGAGAACAGATTATAGTGGTTCAGGCACATGTGCAGAAAAGCATAAGACAATCTGGTGAAGAAGATTTGGGACAGACAGGAAGAAGATAAGAGGAAATGAGGGTATCCAGCAAAGAGGTGGATGGATTGTGTGAGAGAAGATATGCGAGACATGAGTGCCAAAGAAGGCAGGAGTATGGCATCAAATCGAGAGAGATGAAGTCAGTTAACACAACACCCTGACCCCATGCAGAAAATGTGGAAGAAGAGGGTGGATGATGATATATATAATGACTTGGTGCCCAGAGCAGTAGCTCTGTGAGAGATAGTCAACAACAGTGAAGGAAAACCATGAAGACAAAGCTGGAAATTGCTCCTGTTGGAGTAATGCATAGAAATCTGCCAGCACAGACTGCTTCTCAGCAGTGTAAGACTGCGATAGATACTTGTTGTTCCTTTAGTTAAACCACAAGACTTTGTTTTGCTTGGAAGAACTTGACTTTAATTTCATTTACTTATAATAAATTGCATTATTCATATTGAAACTGGTGGTCTCAACTGCTTTAATATTTTAATCTTCCACATAATGTGTTTGACCCTAACTTTTGGTAAGATATTAATTTCAGGTGAAAGTTTTTGAGCTGCACTCTGTCTTCTCACACTACAAGCTGTTACACGAGAGAGGAAGATAACTATTTGCTAGATCATTATCTTAACCACGGCACTGTTTCTTGTGCGTGTCCTCTTTGTTAGTGCTAATTATTGGATTTGAGATATTTTGATTTTCTGCCTCTTGTACCACCACAACCCATACACGAGTATGAATCTGTAGTCTTTGATTCTTCTTTCTTGTGAGTAACCAAGTTGCAGCACTAAAGAAGATGAAACGTTCCTTTAAAGATACCTATCTGTGGGCCATCTTCTAGCACTAAATATAGACTAAAAATACTAAAGGATAATTTTACTAGCATATTTCTGTCTGTTCAGCACATATGGTTGTCAGTGTGGGCTGCCCTAGGTTATACATCTTTATGCTTCTTCCCTAGTGGGAGTAAATCCCTCTTTTATGAATTTGCTAGATAAAATAAATCTTAAATTGATATATTCTTGCTAGACCATCCTTCTTTGGCATTACCTAATGGACCTGCTCTCTAGCAGACTGCTATGATTTGCAGGTCCTGTCTGGCAGCTAGACTGTCTTTTTTATATTGTACATCAGTTCTCAGCTCACATAACTAAGCAGTGCTACTTCAGTTCATTCTAGTCCCCCCTTCTTTTTTTCCCATTTTCATTAATAAACTACCACTTGACCTCCCTTACCTCTCTCTTTTAGTTTATGTTGATGACATGGTCTTATTTCCCTCAAACCTGACATCCTCAGCTATACAGCAAAAACTACAGTCTGACTTCCTTCCTCTTATCACATGGCTTAATAACAAAAAGCCAAGCCTGAACACTTTCAAAACTAAAACAGTGCTGTTTGGTACCTCCCCTAAGTGGTAGAAAAATTCTCAGTCACTTCTTATCCATGACCATCTTGACAACAGCATTGATCAAGTTATCTCCAAGTACCTTGGTATGCGGCTTGATGATGTATTGAACTTTCACCTTCATCTAGTACAAATATGAAAGAAAATTAATTCCCTCCTATTTTTGGTCTATAAAATGTCCCCCTTTCTCTCCAGACCAGCCAAGAATGCTATAGGCAAAGGCATTCTGCTAGCATAGTTTGAAAATGGACTCCCACTGGTTGCAGCATACAAGAAAAATACCTCCACAATTCAAAGTATAAGCAACTCTGTCTGCCATTTCATTACCCTCTTTCATAGAAATGAGCATCATTGTATCATGTTTAATAAAGCCATTTGGCTACCTGTCCAAGAATGTGCAGCAACCTGCTTCTTGGATCCCAATTCTATAAGCTACTCATAGAACACTCCTGTCCTTCCCTTCCCACCAGCCTTTTCAGGCAACTCCCCCATTTACAATCTAAGAAGTTTTAACCATGCTGGTCCACTTCTTCACTGCCCCAAAACTAGACTTCTTTGCAGTAACCTTGCTTTCTCCATCCTGAGCCCCAAACTCTGGGAATCCCTCCCTACTAATGTTACAGACCTCACCTCATAACTATAATTTTGTGCTCAGCTTAAAGATCATCTCAGGTCCGATCAGTTTGCAAATGCTTTCCATATGGACACATCACTTAATTCCCCACTCTCCTCTTCACCAGGCAGACACCTTTATCTTCCTCACATTATTTCCATACACTAATTTGTGATATCTCTCCCACATTTTATATATATTGTATGTAGTTAATGTCTGTGTGCCCTTACTTTTGCTATCTTTTAAACTTTATGCTCTATTCCTTCATTATTTCTCTCCCCTCTTTTTCTTCTTCCCATCTTACCCTAACCATCCCTTCCTTTTGTCCTCTGTTTTGTGTACTTTGTTATTGATTCAATGCTATCTTCCCACAACATTTTATTTATATCCATAATACTTCTTGTTGACTTGCTTGTCTATTGTTATTTATATTTGTTCAGGCTGAGACTGAAATAGGTCCATTTGGTCAGTGCTCTATCCTGGATACCAAACTGGATAAATAAATAATACTGCTCTGTACATGGCTAAGCTAACTTATCAGGTACCACAGCCACTGGATCAAACTTTGCCTGACTGTATAAGTCTGTTGCTTACCACTACTGAGGAATAACATTTTCATAATCCTCCCATGCTATCTTTTATAGGACTTGTCCCTTGCTCTTATAAGATAGCTCCTTAGACTTCTACTTTTACCTCTTCCATAAAGTGTGTCTGTATATGTGATTTGAGAATCTCATTTATGTACACTTTCTGCATGGATTTCAATGTATATTTTCACAGGTGAGTATTAGGCAGTCAGTCTGCCGACCATTACAAGCATAGCCAAAAAAAATGTTCAGAAGTTTCCTTTAGCCTCAAGAAGAGCAAGACAAGATAGATCATGGGATAATTTGAGGCAGCCCATCCAGATATGTTGGTTTATCTTGAAGGTAGCAAAGGTGCTACTCTGCTTGTCATGTGATGAAGTTTGTTCCAGAGGTGTGGAATGCATTGGGATATAAATCTGTCAGGGTCTATATCAGTTGAGCGAAAACCCTATTATGCAAATACGAATATGTTGAACCATATTGCGTGAAGTACGTAAACCTCAAACGTCCAAAACCGCGAATTCCGAAATGTCGATTTGTTTTGGTTGGCCCATCTGAGGTATAGCTCCATAAGGTAAGTGTGCGATAGATAGGACTGTAGGGTTAGGATTTGGGTTAAGGTAAGTGCATTGATAGGTAATGTATGTAAGATTTAGTGTAGTGTTAGATGTAGGGTTTTTTTTAAGTGTATGCATGTGTGTTATTTATTTTGTTTGGGTGTATGTCTGTAGAGGAAGTGTGCGATAGTTATGGACCTTGGGGTTAGGGAGGGGTTAAGGATAGTGCATAGATAGTTGTGAATGTGGGGTTTAGTGTAGTGCTGGAAGTTGGGTTTTGTTAAATGTATGTATGTGGATTATTTATTTTGTTTGGGTGTATGTCTGTAGGGTTTGGTTAGTGTATGTATGTGGTTTATTTATTTTGTTTGGGTAGGTACTAAGTAGCGGGTGGTGGGGTTGGCCGACTATGATAGTTCGATATTTTATTTTTCCTGGTTTAGTGCATTCAGGAGTTTTGCAGTTCAGGGTATAGGGGTCAATGTTTAGGTATTCGCGTAAAGGGGGTTTCGCTCAACTGATGTAGACCCAATTTTTCAGACTAGTGTGTAGTATTTTTTTCTGCTGATGAAGGTTTAGTTCCTTTAAACTGGATATTTGAGGTACCATTCGTCCTGTGAGGAAATAGGAGGTCAAAGAGGGTTGGATATGGCATGGCTTGGAAGGCTAGATGTACATCTTCATGGAGGAGTCTATAAGAGACAGAGAGAGGAGGGCCCCCAATCTGTCCTGATAACTACATTTTTGAGACCACTAATCTTTTTAATCTTTTTAATTATGGATCTCTGAGGTCTCTCAGTTTGAGTAAATATGTGATATATTTTGACATGTACATCCCAAAAGATGCATTATGTTCAATAATGGGTCTGAAAAGATACAAGTACATGCAAAATCTATTGTTATATTCCAGAATTGCACAGTGGTGCAGTGGTTAACATTGTCACCTCACAGCAAGAGGTTCTCCGGTTCGATTCTCGGCTCGGGTGCCTTCTGTGTGGAGTTTGCATGTTCTCCCTGTGTTCGCGTGGGTTTCCTCCGGGTACTCCGGTTTCCTCCCACATTCCAAAGACATGCATCTGGAGCATTTCTCCCCGGGCCTCCACTGAAAACAGGCTCTGTGGAACCTAGTCGGACTTTCCCGGTCAACAAATGATAAATAAATAAATAAAATTGGGAGTATATATGACTTAACATCAATAGCTTCTTTTGATCTTGGAGATATATTGGTATTATGATTAATCACATGGCTTTAAGACCTTTGTTTTGAATAGAGTTAACATGATTAGAAAAGGATAAGTTTGGAGTAATTAGAATACCTGGGTCTTTATAGACACGCATTTCATTTAGGGTTTCCCCATCAAGTAATATATTGCATTTGACACTAGGTAAAACTGAAATTCATTATTTGCATTTGTTATGGCCAAGTCTTATCTGCCCAGTTACAAAACTCACTTGGAAACCCATTAATTGTTATTAACCCTTTTGCATTGTTTTATTTTGCAGTCATCTACATTTTGGAAATCCATCAATGTCTATTAGTAGGGCTTGTTGAAAGAAGTAGATTGAAAAGTTACTGTCAGAGGACTGAGACTATTTATTAAACATTTGGTGGAGAATAGGTTTAATTATCTCTCTTATACTATTAAATAATCTTGCAGGAATGTGACCTTAATGATTCGCTTGTCGAGCCCTGAGAAAAATTCAGTGGTACCTCAGGTCAGTCTGGACTCCTTATCTCTACTCTTTGTCTTTTCATATCCCAGTTCTGGGGTTTGTAAAGTGGGAGGTTCTATTGTGGGTAGACTAGTTCTCTTGGAATTCAGGTCTCCTCTTCTCCATTCCTCTTTAGTCTGTCATAACAGATTCTTCAGACCTGGTATGGGGAGCAGTGTACAAAAGGATTGAACTGTAAGGTCTGTAGAGCAAACGAGACAGAAAAGCATATGTCAGAGATAATTGCATTTATACATTCTTTGAAAGCCATAAATTGTCTCTGATCTCTGGAACCTTTTTGTGTTTTTACAGACAACATCACAACAGAGAGGTACAGTACTTGAATTTTTCCTCTCAGCAGACTTGCTGTTTCTACCTGGGAAGTAGTAACTCAGCTTAAACAAAATGCAAAGAACACAACTCACTGCTGAAGACGTTCTCACCAAAAAAACGAATAAATGAATACCAAAAGAATGAGAACAGTCACCACGAACAAATCACTTCTGTATACAAGTCCAAGGATAATCACAGTTAAGTCCAATAATGTCCACCATGAAAATGTAAAAAATCGTTTATTTGGAACGTAGGATGAGCGCTTTCGCATAGTTAGACTATGCTTCATCAGATACATTGTATCTGATGAAGCATAGTCTAACTATGCGAAAGCGCTCATCCTACGTTCCAAATAAATGATTTTTTACATTTTCATGGTGGACATTATTGGACTTAACTGTGATTATCCTTGGACTTGTATACAGAAGTGATTTGTTCGTGGTGACTGTTCTCATTCTTTTAGTAACTCAGCTTAGTTTGACTCTTCAGGCTTCATACATTCTCTCAGAGCAAAGCATTGTTGCAGTTGAGCTAAGCAGGACCAGAACAGTCTCTTACAAATGGAAAATGCACCTGAGTCTTCCAGGAATTGATCTAACTATGGAGGACATTTGAAACTGGCTGAGGCCACAAACTGAACTTACTAACATAAGACATGGATTGTTCGGTACCCCCATCCTGAAATCTTTTCAGTTGACTGCCTAGATGATAGAACTTTTATACTATTTAGGCAATTTTTTCATGAAGACATGCAGCAGCTACTGAAGGAGGCTAAAAAGTAAATGCTACTAGACCATCTAGGGCATTAGGGCCTGGGTGCCTAGGGTTCTTGATTATTTATGAGAGTCATTGATCTCTGGCCTTTCTTACTCTTCTGTGAAGATTCATCTTGTAGCCATTTCTGCTTGCCTTCCCTCAAATCCCCTATTTCTTCGTATTCTTAAGTCAAAGAGGTTTTATATATCCGATCACCTAGAAAATAGGTGGCTCCTTTTTGGGATCTGAATTTTGTGCTTGCGAAGTTTGCCCTTTTTCTGTTTTGAACCAGCTCATCAGGGTGATTTGTATTCTTGACTTGGAAGACTGTGTTACTCATTACTCTAACTTCTGTAAAAAGTGAATCTAAGTTACATACTCTTACAGTAAGTCAACCCTACCTCATTTTCCACAAGTACATTTTTTTTCGAGAGAACAAATATTTCTTTTATGCTTACAGTGGTTTGGGTTTTCCTTGAACCAATTTGTTAATCTCTCTCTGTATTTCTTCCAGAACCTAAAGTAAAGGGAGAAAGAATCTTGCACACTTTGGATGTCCACATGCAGCTCAGATGTTGCTTGGACAGAACTAAATCCTTCAGAAAGTCCAATCAACTGTTTGTTTCCTATGAAGGTAAGAAGAAAGAACAATCAGTGTCAAAGCAGACAGTTTCCATGAGATTGTCTTATGCTGTTTCTGCTGTTGCTGTTCTCATCATCGAGTCACTTCCAGACAGGGTTAGGTCTCTCTCTCTCAGTGCTTTTGCTTCTGTGTCTTTTTGAAGCTATTCTAGAGGCAGCAAGTTGGTCCTCTGTACATACTTTTGCAAAGAATTACAAACTGGATTCCTTTTCCAGGTCCAAAACAAAGTTTGCAAGGACCATTCTCCATGAGCTCCTGAATTTTTGAATTCTTTCCTTTTCCCTATATGTTTCTAAGCTATGGTAACTGACCCTAATAGCCTAGGCTACTACAACTGTGATCTAATGTTGAACATAGTACATAGTAAACTTACCATAATACTTAATGTTCTACTAGAGTGTGTTTCCAGTATCCCAGTCCCTTCCCCCATCCCCTGTGTTTTGTTTTTGATGTACTGCTAGTGAGTGGATATGTATACCCTTGTTAAATATATATTTTGTTGGATTTTTTATTCCTAGCATTTTCCTTTCATGGCTATAGCCTCCCGTTATGAGGCAAGAAAGCTCTGAAGATTTTTGGAGCTCAGATTCTCATTTTATGTGGCTATGCTTGAGCCTGCAGCAGTTAGAGCACAAACGGCTGTTGGTTATAGCCTTGACAAGATATAACCCAAGTAGCTTAGGCTACTGCAAAGGTATTCTATTAGAACATCTACTGTTATGACAAGTTTACTTAAACAGCTGTAGTTTCTCTGTCAGCTTGATACATTAGAAATGTCTAGATGGGCTCTCCTTTTGTGGAGTACATGAGCACCTTGTATTATGTATGGTTGCGCATACTTAATTTCATTTTGGTTGATTAAGCATTGGATTTAATTTACATACAGAGATTGAAACACAGATGATTCACACTGGGCTTGATTCCAGTTTATTTATGTTTCCCCATTTTTTGGATGCCTGCATTAAGCTTCCAGGTCATCATTTTATCTATTGGACCTAATTCTCATCTCTACTTATATTAAGCATTTTGAAGAATCTAAAGGCATATAGTGTGGTTTTTCTGAGAATGTGTTTTTCTTGTTTAGAAACTACTGTAAAAATATTTATTCTGATAAGAACAGGTATAAGCTGAACTAAATACACTTCCTTGCTAATACAGATGCAGAAAAGACAAAAAGAAAAAGCAAATCTGGAAAACAGATTGAATGAGTATGAAGACCGTATCCATGCTATGGCTGAACACCTGAAAAATGTCAGGCAAGAGTTGACCCATACACAGGTATGTAGCTTTAATTACTGTGGTAAGTTATTACTTTTAGGAGAATAGCAAGAGTATGATTGCTACTGCAAAAACAAACATTATTAGGGACAACAGTAAGCTGTCTCTAAATGTCAAGAGCTGATAATATACTTGTTTGTATTTTGATAAAGCTCATCTGAAGTATAGATGTAGATTTATGACCGTCATGTCTGAATATTAAACATCAGTGTTACTGATTAGCATGGCTGATTTAGACTTCATTGAGCATAGATTTGCTAAGTCAATTAATATACCCTTCTTTAACTTACAGTTCTTTATTAATCATAGCACTTAAGCCTAATATATCATTTGGTCTGCCTTCACATTAATCATAGCACTTAAGCCTAATATATCATTTGGTCTGCCTTCACTGTTTACTGGTATCTTCCATTTTTATTTTCATTTATCAGCCATAAATTGTAGACTGACTCCCAGTGAACCATTGCTTTATAGTGTTAAGCGATTACCTGACAAAATTTCAACTGCCTCCAAACCCTGAGAACACAGCTGCCTCTGCAGAATTGTACACAGACATCCTGCACAGTCATATGCTGATAGATGCATACAGACAGGTGTGACTACCAAAAACAAGTCCAGAATAACCTCGAAAAACAAACCACCTTGATGGGATCCAAACATAAGTAGATTGTATGACAAGGAAAAAAGCCATAGCTAAAATTAGGAAGTGCAAGGCCCAGCAGGATAAAAACTCTGTCATCAGGCTAAACAAACAAAGAATTAAGAGGGCAAATTAAGTCTAACAAAGCCAGTTTTAAGGTAAAGATAGCCTCCCAGGCCAAGGACCAGCCACAAGGCTTTCTTTAGCTATGGTCAAAACCGCAAAGGCAGAACTCTTGAGTAATATTGCCACTTGCATGGAGCTGGAAGATGTAGCAAATCTGCTGGCTGACAAACTCAGCTTTAATTTTACACCCTCCCAAATAATACCATCAAGCATAACCTCCTCAACTAGGGAACGGGTCCTAAATGCTCTGACTAAGGTGAAGAACGCAGCATCAATGGGCCCTGATAATATCTCAGGATACCTACTAAATAGCCTGAAGCATGACCAGTCTGGACCACTGGAGTCACCATTTGACCATAGCCTTGAGACAGGCTTTGTACTATGTGAATGGTGGACTGCAGTTGTCATCCCTTTTCAAAGGGTGGTCCATAAATGGACCCTGGGAACTACAGACCCATAAGTCTGACTAGTCTCGTACGCAAAGCCATGGAAAGAATCATCATGGATATGATTAATAATGACATTGGAAACCTTCAGACACAGGTTCCAACCCATTTTGGCTTTGTCAAACATAGATCATGCCTAGTCAGCTTGGTGGACTTCTTTGAAAAAGTCACTAAGGCAATGGATGAGGACAAAACAGTGCATACTGCCTGCCTAATACATTTCTTATAATACCCCTCTCTGGCATTGTAAATAGACGCACAGAATTAGGCATTAACCCCTATGTTATGTGCTGGATAGCCATCTGTCTCTCATATAGGACCCAGGAAGGAAACCACATCCCCAAAGAGGCTGGTCACTAGCGGAGTTCTTCAGGGCTCTGTGCTGGACCCGCTTCTTTTTGGTATTTACTTCTTGGAAGTCAAAGCCATTGTCAAAGGCCACTCCAGACAATAATATCTTATAGGCAGGACTAACACAGACAAATGACTGGTTCTAAAACCACATCTTAAAACCTTTATGCCAATAAATGTGTAATAGTACCCTTTTGGAAGTCGTGCATCCTAGGAAACTACCTCATTGACAACAAGCCCCTAAGAGTGGCCCCAGTACTCGGAGATTTGGGGACGTATGTGGATATTAACTTGGCTTTTGACCAACATGTGTGTTAAGGTAGTAAGGAAATTTTTCTGTGTTGCTCAACCTAGAAGCAAGGGCATGGCATTTAGATCCAAGGAAATCATTGTTTGTCTGTATTTGGCCGTCATCAGACCCATCATTGAGTACAATGCCCCGCTTTGTTATGTTCCTGAACAGGCACATGCAGCAACTGGAATGTCCACAGAACTTTCTCACAAAAAGAATACAGGGTGTAAATAGCATGTCCTGTGCAGATAGCCTCAAAGTCCTATCTCTGTACTCTTTTTCCTACAGACTGTTGAGAGGTGATCTGTGCCTGGCATACAAAACATCCTTGAATCCCACTCTGAATGACCTTTCCCCATCTGCAAAACCAATAGCATTAGAACTTCTGCATCTAAGGAGTTAAACTTTGCTTGCAACTTAAATAGAACATGCTGGAGGGACAGGTATGTGTCTCAGAAAATTCCCATCCTTTGGAACAGAATTCCTATCCATTTGAAGCAGATTTCTTCCCTAAACCTATTCAAGCATAACCTGGACCAAAGGAAGGGAAATCGGAAATTCACCCCAGGTTTATCACCTGTGTCTCTAATGGACAGAGGCAGTCTGGAAGTCATACAGTGTCTTACATATATCCATTAATGTAACACCTAAGGTTCCTAAAAACTTGCAGGCTATATTTGGGATGCATGTCTAGGCTTATAAGTGTCCCAGTGGTCGTTAGCCTAGTATACACCTATGAACCTATAGAAACCTGTTTCCACTTGGATGTATGTCACATCAGCTGATGGCTTTATTGTTATCATTTCTGTTTGTGCTGAAGTATGCCTTAGTCATGCTTTCCAGGATTTGATGATGATTTTATTTTAAATTACTTTAATTTGAGAAGTTTGGTTTTGTACACTATCAGGACTTCGAAGAGTTAGTTGATACCTCTTATCCCACTTCGTGTTTAATACATTATCATTTCCGATTCTCTTCTGGCAGTACTTTTATTGCGCTTGCTATGATTTGTACTTTGCTTACAACCCAGAAAAGATGTCTTGGGTGATACCCTGCACTGCTGCCCTTCCTTTGGAACTTCAGTGGGATACTTTGCTGTAACAGGCTTTTTTTGAATAATTATCTGTTTATTACATCTTTTCAGCAGTAAACATTGCATACAAATACAGTCTGGTCATACAAAAAGCAAACAGGACATCACAATAATTAACATAAATGGCTGGTCCACCAACATCTTAAATTATACATAACCTTGTAATTAATGTGTTCATCCATAAGTATGTGCATATTTGTTCAGTAGTGAATTCCCTCAACTCAGTTCATCAAGCAGAGGCAGGCCATAAACTTTGCATTAAAAAGCAATAAAAACATGTTTACCATCTTGAGTCATTAAGCAGTAATCAGAAATTTA
The DNA here is from genome assembly GCF_019279795.1 of Protopterus annectens. Classification (NCBI taxonomy): domain Eukaryota; kingdom Metazoa; phylum Chordata; order Ceratodontiformes; family Protopteridae; genus Protopterus; species Protopterus annectens. The sequence continues at coordinate 363,637,982 of NC_056734.1, forward strand.
TAGCAAGGCCATTCTATTCATTCCCTAGCTTTTTTGTAAACTAGCTTCCCTTGTCTGATATGGCCTTTACAGAAATTCACATAACTTTCTGACATATATGTTACAGGCATAAAGCTAATTCTGCCTCTGCGTTCCCACTGTCTTCAGTACTACTACTATTTTCTGCTTATTTCTGTTTATTCCATGATATTATGTAAGCTGAAAAGCTTAAGCATTTAATGTTTAATACATAAGGTGACAGTCCTTCTCCCTCACCTTTATTAAGAAATTCTTGCTACCATTAAAACTATTGCCTATAAGACTGTTGACTTTAATATTGCCTTGTTTCTAGACTGCCAGACATGGAAACACATCCGTCTAACCTTATTTTATTTACATTTAAAAATTACTTACTAAACTCTAAATAAGTTATCTTAAATACTAGATGTATAACAGTTTACCTGAAAGAGTTTAGGTCCTTTATTAACTGACTTATGCTCCATCTCATACACCCTCCCACTGCCAAGCTTTTATGTACTATGGTCTTCTGATAACAGTAAAACTCAGCAGACTTTTTGCATCCCTTGATCACTCCCCTCATTGGCTTCATTAGTAAACAACATTTTTATTTGTGCAGTAAGCAGTTCTATAATCTCATCATTGTATCATACTGAATGATCTAGATACAGTGATTGTTTAGTCACATTGAAGTAATTATGTGTTAGTGGCATAACTGAGTCAAGGACCTAGGATGATATCCCACATCATCTTCTAAAATATTGTACAGAATCCATAACACCCATTTTTACCCAAATCCCTTATTGCATCCTTTGCCTGTCTTAGTTTTAGTCTACATTACATATTATCATGCAACATATTAAGCATTATAACATCTTTGTTGACTTTCCCCTCCCTTCTGGAATCTAAAGTACTGAAATTCCAGGTTTATGATTGCATAGTTCACCAGAATTTCACGCATGTACACTTAGAACAATAACAGGATTATTTCATTATAGGACTGTTTTTGCTGTCTAACAACTCACATGATAGCCTTCATTTCAGATTGCTCATCACTGAAACAAGTAATACTCTTTCAGTCCTAGTCGAGATAAGTAAGGCCTGCCATAAGTATCGTTGAGTATTCAGACCTGCTAGTACACTGACTTGTTTTCAAGTAACATTAAAAATACAATTTCAGTACTAATCCTGCTTTATAAAGCTCACTGTTAATATTTTTGGAAGTTTTTGACAGTGGTGACTATAGGAAGAAAGAATTTCAGACTCCTTTAAAATGATCAATTTACTCAGTTGTCCATATTTTGGATGAAAAACTTCACCCTACATTTTTATCTGCAAGCACACCAACCATAAACATACTGTATATACTGGTGTAAAAGTCTACCTCTTGTCTAAGGTGAAGAGCGGTCCGCTAATGTTTGGTAATGGATTTTTACATGCCGAATTACCAGCCCTGACGCACAACCTTCAATGAAGGCACGCCCATTCACGCATGCCTCCACACAGAAGACGCTCTAGCTGAGAATCGAATGCGACAACGTCTTGCTGTAAGGTGACAATGCTACCGCAGCACCACTACCCCGGGCCAATTTTTGAGACTAAAATCCCTATAAAATATATTAATCCATGTACATGTCTAAGTGATAAAAATTAATATGGTGTCTTGAATTATACAAAATGGGAAACTGTAACTGTAAAAAAAAAAAAAAAAATGTTTGTTTTTTCATTTAATTTGTACACGTGCTTCTTCCTTGAAGTATCATTATATTAAGTATATATTATACAAAGATATGGTACATAAGAAAATAAACACAAATATGTTACTGTTATCTTCTGGGACATTTTTGTATTGCAGATATTTTTATTTTTCTTGGCAAAGCACCAGATATAATGACACCTGTGGGCAGTATTAAGAGTACACTGTAGCCATAGCAGTGATCCATTCTTTTTTTTTTTAATTGTAATTGCGGTGATCATGGCGTGGTGTATAGTTGTTAAATGATGGCAGTTGCATAACCAGAGGAAAACATTCATTGATATGGTTTGGTGGCAGGGCTGGCCTTAGCAATTGTGGGGCACATTTTGAACCATTTTGGTGGGGCTCCTCAGATGAATCTACACATCTGCCACCCCATCCTTCCCTCCACTTGCTGTCTTTTTGGACTTAATACTATTTCACATTAGATATCTGGAATATTTTTGGATTTAATACATGGAATATATATTATTGCTGTGTATTAAAAATAAAACATGTTAACATATCGTATGGCAAAATATAAGCTAATAAATTAGCACAGAAGTAAACTATTGGACTTCTGGATTACCTTCAAATTCAACATCTTGTGTAGATCCTCTGTCAGGGTCTGTTCAGCTCACTCAGGTACACTATAAGGAGCATAATCTGATGGGCCACTGAGGCCCTTTGTCTATGTGGTGTTTGATCAAGTTGAATGCACCCTGGCTTACCAGTAAGCATATTGTCAAACTCCTGTAGTATCGCTCAAATCTCCTGAACCTGGGTAGAAAATAGCTGTAAGTTTCTGCCTTATATCTCCTCCTTCCCACACTCAAGCTTTCTTTTTCTTTTATCTATTTAATGTCTCCCTTCTTTCATTTCTTCCTGTTATTTGACTTGCCTCTTAAGTTTTCTTCACATCTCATGCCCAGCAATTGTACATACTCAAAATAATTTGTTCTTTTACATTTTATTTTCTCCATAAAAGCATTAGACATGTACAACAGTGTACATGTATTGGTCATAACATCATGTAATATAACATTTTCATTGTGTTCATTTGTGCTACATTTTATCCTGAATTAGACCTCTCTAAATGTTTTTACATTACTACTGTTGCAGTGATATTGGTTAATGTTTATAGCTTCTTTGGTTGTATTTCTGCAATACTGATCCCGAAAACAGTCTAGAGAGATCAGTACACTACCTTGGTTAATAAACTTTAAATAAAGACACACATACATATATCTGTGTGTGTGTGTATATGTTTATATATATATATATATATATATATATATATATATATATATATAAAATGTGTACACACAGACATGTACATATATATGATATTTTTAAGTTAAGTACTGTGTGCATTTCACTGTCTTTGCTAAAGACATTATCAAGCAGATGATGCTACTAAGAAGCAGGATGCTTTTGAAACATGAAACCTGGTAAAATCTGACTGATCACAGTCCCCAGCTCTCTTTTCCCATGCCCAGTGTCTGCTGATGCCAGGATATACTGGACAAATGAGTCAATGGAATAGTGTGTAATGGCTATGGGAAGACTGGGGAACTCAAAAATAGCATGGAAAATTTCTAACTTCCATTATACATTCACCCGCTTTCTTTCTTCTTTCGTCATCCAATCATCTTTTGTATATGCTCTGAATAATTGGAGTTCCCCTACCCAATAAATGTATATAACATTGTTACAGTCAGTGGGTTTCCACAAAACAATGTAAAGTTGATGAACTTCCTTAGAATGCTCGATAATAATAGTAGTAGTCATCTCCTTAAGAAACAACACTGTTCACAAACCACACCACTTACAACTGTTTCTGATTTTTATTTATTTAATTGTGTATTAAATTGTGTAAGTGGACTAATACATGCAGATCTTTTCCAACCATGTCCCAGGTCACAAGAGCCACAGTATGGGTTACATACAGGGATAACTTAAGGTAGTCACTAAGCATAATGTTTTTGTTGTCAGGTGGGAAAATCAAAGAATGACTTAAGGAAACCCAAATGGATGTAGGAAGAACATGTAAAACCATACAGTTAGTTCAGCTTTCAATATACAATTCTACCCATTCCAGTTCAATCATTTTCTATCTTTAAGTTTATGCCCCCCCCCCCCCCCATTTTGTGTGTGACTCAAACAGTGATACCCTGCAGTACATTTATATCATTCTGTTTCTGTTGCTGTTTTATTCACTTTCATCCAAGTGGATTATTTTGTGTTTCCCCCACCCAGCGCAAACACCTAATTTTTCACATCCCTATGATAATTTTGCTCCTCTCTGAGACTGCAGCAAGCATTTCACTGCCATACTGTTGAATTGCTTGCACTCTATCAGAAGTGTTTGTGATGTGAGAGCTTCTGACACTGTCTTTTTTATTTTACTTGTGCTTGAATACAGTGAATTACAATAAATAACTGTGGAATAATTAGAAGCCAATTATAAAATTATAAATCCCAAGTAAGCAAGACAAGCAAAAAAAAAAAAAAACATACTCTGTCTCCACCAGTTTTCAGATTAAGCCTAGTCTTATTTTCTGGGACAGTAACTGGAGCAGTACATCATACAAATGGTTAATCTGATCAGTTTTGGTTTGAAAACTCTGTTGAACACTTAATAACAGCAACTGAGTATGTGCAAACATGAACAACTAACACTTGAGACATATGAGAGGAGTGAAGCTGCAGTTAAGTAATACAGGATAAGGTACTAGTGCAATGCATGATAGGAAATGCCTGTGTCACCAATGAGACTTGAAAATACTACTGGAGCAAAACTACAAGTAGGAAAATGTATTGCACTTTGTTGTACTGTCACTCAAGCAAATCTTTTGGTCATATAAGGCAAAATAGCCCTCTCGTTTTCTAGTCTGGGGACCCCTGATGGAGTGGAGACATTTTGGTGCAAATAGGTCCAATTGACTCAAGACCAGCCCTGTTTGTTGGGATGGGACCAGAGCACTCTGATAGCTGTGTTGATGCAAGAAGCTGAAATGCATTACAATGTATATTCTTTTGTGTGATCTCACTGTCTAGCAAGATTAATAAAAGCAAAAATACTTCAATGATGGAACGCATAATTACACAAAACTACCCAGTAGATAGCCAGATGGCTCACAGACAGGATCTAGGAAGTTAGAATTGGGGAGTCCAACTCTACAAAGAGGCTAATCACAATTGGAGTCCCTCAGGGATCGGTCCTGGGGCCGCTCCTTTTTGGCATTTACTTCTCTGAAGTCAAGACCAATGTCAACGGCCTCTGACTGACTAAATTTGCAGATGATTGCAAATTAGGAGCAGCCACATAGTCCCCCCACAGACACAAATGTTCTCCAGGGAGGGCAGACACAGACAAATAACTGGTGTTAGAGTCATGGACCAAAACTAAATGCCAAGAAGTGCATAACACTATCCTTTGGGAAGTCATCCACCCCTGGTAACTATCATATTGACAACACACCCCCAAGAGTTGACCCAGTAGCCAGGGACTTGGGAGCACACAGAGACAGTAATCTAGCCTTTCACCATCATGCGTCTACAGTAGTGAAGAAATCATTCTGTGTTGTTCAACTTTATAAACAAAGGTATAGCATTTAGGTCCAAGGAAGTCATTGTTTATTGTATTCCGCATTAATCAGACCTATCATTGAGTAGAGTGCCCCCTTTGGTATGTACCTAACCAGGCATATCCAACAACTGGAATGTCCATTCACGTTTCAAGAATACAGGGCAAAAGTAACATGCCCTACACAGACTGCTTCAAGGCCCTACCCTGTAGTCTGTCTCCTACAGGATGTTGATGGGAGATATACGTCTGTCATACAAGGCATTGTCAGACCCCACCTTGATGGACCTCCTGTATATCTACAAATCAGCATCACCAGAAATGCCCATCTAAAGACTTAAACCTTGCCTGTGATATACATAGTACTTGCTGGAGAGACGGGTATGTATCTCAGAGACTACCCCTTCTCTGGAACAGGCTCCTCTATCCATGTGAAGTAGAGTTCCTCCATAACCCAATTCAAGTGTAACTTGGACAATTGGATGGGGAACAGGAAATTCATCCCTGGTTTGGCACCTATGTCTCTAATGGACACAGGCAGTCTGTAAATGGTTCATATCCCAGGCCCTTGCTTGTAAATGTTTAATCTCCCAAGCTCCTGCTTACACTTATCAAAGTTACTAGAACTTGTCAGAGATTTGTGATGCATGGCTAGGCTTAAAATGGCCCTTTTGGTTGTTAGCCTAGTAAACGCCTATGAACATACAAGTTAGTAGCATCTTCATGGACAGTTTTTTTTCTCTAGCAGTTATACTTTACTGGCAGGAGCCAGTTATACCAACATCTGTGGACTGTGGCAAAAGCATACTGCCTGTAGCAGTGATATATTTACTTTTTGTTCTTTTTTGTAAATAAAATAGAGTGGGGAGTGTGGTTGTGATTCACAGCAGCAAACTGAAATACAAAATGGCATAATGGCTGCAGTAATGTATTACTTGTGTATAAGTTGAACCCGTTTTTACAGTAATGTTTTGGCACAGATTGCTTGTGTTGTACTTGAGGATGTATGCAACTTTCTCCTGTTGTGTGAACTATTAACATTCATTTATCAACCTTTTCAGGAAGCACATTTATCTGAAGTTGTACTGGAAAAAAAAAAGGTAATCCACGTTCGTCAAGTAACCCATATGTCAATCTGCTAAATGCCGACCTCAAAAGGTCAACAAAGCAAACATCAGCACATTAACATGCATGAGCCGAGAAAAAAATCTCAGCACATGCATCTTTAAACATCCTTTTTTACATGAGGGTAAGCCCTCCTGCACCCCCCATCCTCTGCTAATTATATAAACTAACTCAGAAGATTACACAATATTGGGGAAAAGGCATATTCCTCTACTCCAAGAACTGTGCGATCTTGCGCACACTTCAACCATCTGCTTAGTTAAGCAAATACTGTCAATTAAAAACATGTCTGCCAAGGTCTGTTTAAACCAAATTCAGGGCAGTGTGTGTGTGTGTGTGTGTGTGTGTGTGTGTGTGTGTGTGTGTGTGTGTGTGTGTGTGTGTGTGTAAGTGTGTGTAAGTGTGTGTGTGTAAAAAAATTCTGACCAGGTCACAGTGGGTAACATCTGAGTACAAACATTTGTAGAGATTTTAACACTTATGAGTTGTTCTTTATATTGATTACTGCTGTAATAGTCCAAGTTATATGGGTTATATTCTACACAGGATTTAAGAGCCATCCTGCCTCCAAAGCTTCAGGCAAGCCCTTCAGAGTTTACCTGCTCCTGAAGAGAGTACTCTGCTGCGGGCTTTCATGGATCGACGGACAGCTTGTGCTGTTCCATTGCTGGGCAGTTAAGTTCCATTTTAGGGAAAAACCTTCCACAAATTATTTTTAAAGTTTAAACTTACTTTCCTTTGTGGAACAGTATTTTAAGATAGAATTATGTGTTTTATTGACTGTCAGCTGATTTTGTTTTACTTTTGAACTGGACTGCTCTTTTGTGTTTGGCAGTTTAAAGTTGATTTGAACATTCTAAAACTGTTTTTTATATGGAGAAACTGTATTTAAATTATTTTGGGGTGGGTTGTAAAGTCTATTAGAGTACTTTTACCGTGTTTTTATTGAGAAAAGTGGCTTTATACTCCTTTTGATATTTTTCCAGCTTGTGCTGCTTAGTTTCCCTCAGGAAAGGGTCACCATTTTCAGCTTGACTATGGAACAAACAACTGGTCCCACTTTAGTCCTTCTAAACGCAAAAGGAAACTGTTAACTAAACAGCCTTTACCACCACAGCAGGCTAGGAGTTTGCCATAGCTCTAGGTAGTTGAGTCCGCTATCGCCAGCTCTGGTTCCTTGGACCACTAATCTTTTTCCCTGGATCCCTCTGGTGTTACACATATAGCCTCTGTGGACTGGGGGTTAGCCATGTGGCTGTTGGGGTCCCCTCAATGGTCAAGGTGTAGCCACTATGTCAGTGTTGCGAGAAAGGGCAGGGAAAGTGCCCATACTTAACCAGTATTTTGCCCATCATTGGGAAAGCATTTGCTGCCACTAAAATGTATGTTTCCCTTAATTTTCCTGCCAAAAACAATCAGAAAATTAAATATATATCTTCCACTGCCCCAGTTTCACTGGACAGGATTAATGTATTTTGTCTGACTCAGGGTCTTGTACAGGCTATTGACTGTTCTTATCGGGTGGTTTCTGGTAAGAGAAAAAGGGATTCCTCTTTTCATGAAGAGATTCAGAAAGTTGTATCTGGAGAGAAATATGATAGGAGAGCATGTTATCTGAATCTTCTTGTCAAGGACTCTTTTTCTCTGAGACTATTTTCAGAATGTTTCAGTGTTTTACATGCAAAAAAACTGAGGTTTCTCAGTCCCTCTAGAAATACTATGAAATGTTATAACTGGAATTCCCAGAACTTACTCCTCTCCCCCATTGCTGCCACATTGAATGATGCCTTTGTCACAGTCTGAGGTTTCCATGATAGCCTGCCTGCTGCACCTAAGAAAGCTGATAGAATGTACATAGTTCCTCAATCAGCCGAGACTTCAAATCCAAATATAAATAACACCACTGAGGATCTGATCAATGCTTAAAAAATAATAATTTTTATTTTTATTATTTTTAAAACATATTGTTTTTTTTTTTTTAACCAGTAATCAGATCCTCAATGGCATTATTTATATTTGAAATCTTGAGTTTGGTTAACATAATGCTGCACCTTTCTACTTCATCCCAGCCTTGACCCAGCAGTTATGGCTTTAGTCAGTCTAGCTGCTGCCAAGCATTTTGTTAACTCTGATCCTTCACATTCTGACAAGGACAATAAAATAATTGATAAGTTTGTAGAAATATTTGTATGCTTCTGCAACTTTAATTTTTTTTTAGAATTTTGAATTGTCAGGCTCGTATGTTAATTCATTCTAATTGTGAAAGTATGAGGAATGTTTTATCTGTATTTCCTTCCTGTGAGGAAAAATCTGCTTTGTGTGGTGTAGTTTCTTCTGTTTCTTAGGTCACTACTCATTTGTTTCTTGCCAAAATTGAACTTTGAAACAGTCTCCGTGAAATGCTGGTAACCAATCATTTAATAAACAATGGTAGGAAGGTTCCACAAAGAAAGCAGGAACCCCCCCCCCCAAGGAAAAAAAAAGTAAAAAAACTCAGAATAATTCTGTAAGGGACCTTGTCCCCCTCCCACCCTAGCAGTCCCTTAGCCCTTTCAGAAAGTCTGCATCTCCTGGCAACAGTTTCTTTCAGACAAAGGGGTTATGGGACTGATTCAGCAGGGGTAAGATGGCAGTGGGAAGGAAGCCCTCCTTTCCAGAGAATTATTCCACATCTACTAGACCAGACCCCTCTGATGTTCATCATATTGATCACTACTGCAACAGCCTTAGCTGTATGGGTTATATCCTGCCAAGAATATAACAGCTAGCCAGCTTCCAAAGCTCCAGAACACCTTCCACACACCCGAACAGTTAGTTAGCTCAAGCTGAGCTAACTAAAAAGACAGGTTTGGGTGCTAAGCCCTTCAGAGCTTTGAGGTTTCCTGCCATTGAAGAGAGCGCTCCTCTACAGGCTTTCAAGGAATGATGGTTTTCTTTTAACTTTCTCACTTAGGAAAGTTATTTTTAAGCTAGGAGATTTAATGGACTGTCACAAGACTTAACTGTAATTTAAAATGTTAGTTTAAAAGTTGTTTAAAGAAGTTGAAAAAACATTTTTTCTGTGGAACACTTGTGCTTATTTTTTGGACTGGCAACGTGTTGTAAAGCGAGTTTTACCATGTTTTTGTGTGAAATTAAAGACCTTATATTTTTACCAGCTTATGCTGATTGTTTTCCCAGGGAGAAAAGGCACCGTTTTTGGTTTGACCATGGAACAGTCTACTGATCTTGTTGTCTGTCCTTCCAGCTACAAAAAGAAAAAGTTAAGAAAACAGCATGTGCCACCACAGCATGCTAGCAGTTTGCCTCAGCTACAGGTGTGTGACTCTGCTGTGGCCAAAACTGGTTCCTCAGACTGCTCATATTTTACTACAGAACCCTCTAGTGTAGCACCTTCAGCCACTATTGACTGGGTATTAGCCACATCCTTTGCCGCTGTCAGGGTCCTGTCAGTAGGCAAGGGAGAGCCACTCTTGTCAGTCCTGAGAAAGGGAACGATGAAGACTTCCTGTTTGGTCAGAATGTTGTATGCATCTCTGGGGAAGAGGCTACTACCATTAATAACATTTTTGGCTCCATTTTTCCTGTTGAAAAGAAACGGAAAACTAAACATCAACATACTCATCCTCAAATTTCGACAGACAGGAGTGGTTTACTGGGTCTGGCTCAGGGTTTAATTCAGGCTAGTGCTCATTCTTATAATGTATCTTCTGGTCATAGAGAGGGAGACCTTTTTTCAAGAGCCATATTCTGAATTTGGATAGGAAGATGAAGGGGCAGTTACAAGGTTTTCTCATCAGTTTTCTGATTCAGACTCGGAGGAGAGTTCAGTTTCTAATTCTGCCTATGGGGTGGGGTGGGGTTCTCTGTCTCTGAGACTATTTCCAGAATGTGCTAGTGTTTTCAGGGGGAGAACACAGAGGTTTCTCAATCCCTCAGAAAATACTATGAGGTATTACTGAAGAAATTTCCAGAACCTGCATCCATTCCTTCAGTTCTGTCAGATTTGGAGGATGTATGTGTGTCACTGCCTGCAGTTTTCCTGATAGTAAGCCTTTCTTCTCTCGGCTTTTCCCGGTTAGGGGTCGCCACAGTAGAACTCCCGCCCGCTAATGATTGGCAGTGGATTTTTACGGTGCTGAGTTGCCAGCCCGATGCCCGACCTTCAAAGAAGGCACGCCCATTCACGCACGCACCTACCTGCATGTCTTTAACGTCACTCGACCATGGAGAGGACATGCAGACTCCATACAGAAGGTGCTCCAGCCGAGAATCGAACGAGAGAACCTCTTGCTGTGAGGCGACAACGCTAACCGCTGCATCACCGCGGCTGTTTCCTGATAGTAAGCCTGCTGCCCCTAAAAAGACATACAATGTATAAAGCTCCCCAGTCTTTTAAGATTTTACACAATAAACTCAAACTTGACCCAGCAACTATAGCTTTCGTTAGTCATACTGCTGCTAAACATTTGGTTAATTCTAATCCTACACTTTCTGTCAAGGATTGGAATATTATTAATAAGTATGGGGAAAAAAGTTTATGCTTCTGCAGCTCTGATTTTCAAAAATTTTGAATTGTCAAGCTCATATGTTTAAGTTTATTCCGGCTAACTGTGAAGGCATGAAGAATGTTTTGCCTGCAGTTTCTTCTCATAAGGAAATGCCTTAAATAATTTAGTTTCTTCTGTTTTGCAGGTCACTACTCATTATTTACAGTGTGTGTATGAGTCAGTTGATACTTTTTCCTTGGCTGTAGCCATTAGTTTTGAGGAGGTTTACCTGGTTGCATTCTCAGAACCTACCTGATGATGCGAAAAATGAGATTTTAAATTCTTCTTTGGATATAGATTCAATGTTTGATTCCTCTGTTGCAAAGGTTATCGAAATGTGATGAAACGTGTAAGCTGATACATGGAATATCTCAAATGTTTTCAGCCCTCCTTTCCAAAATTTCTAAGAGATTCTCTAACCCTTCATCTAATTTCAGAAATAAAAATAGTTTTGCCAAAATGTGGGTAAACAGGGGTTTAAGAAAAGGCAGGTGCAAAAAATTCAGGAACCCCACGAAACCAAGGACAGTCCAACATGTCAGAATGACTATTTAAAGGAACTTGCACCCCTCCCCCCAACCCTGGGAGTACCATTTCCCTTCCAGAAAGTCTGAATGTCACTTTTCTTGGCAGATAGTTTCAGACAAATGTGTTCCGAAGATCATTCATCAAGGTTACAGATAGCAGTGAGAGAAAATCCCTCCTTTCCAGGGGTAATTCCTCAACCACCAGACCAGATTCCTCAATATCCCCCTGTACTTCAACGCATGCTGTCTCAGTGAGTGATTGTACCAGTTCCTCCTTCCCAGGTAGAGAAAGGTTTTTATTTAAGGATGTTTTTCATGCAAGGGTAAGAAGATGCATGGAGACCAGTTCTGGATCTTACTTTCCTAAACCTGTTTGTAGTTGTGCCCAGTTTCCAAATGCATTCACTTCACTACCTGTTACCATCTCTTCTTCATTTAAGTTTCCTGGTAATATTAGATTTAAAAGATGTGTAAGACATTCCTATTCATCCATACTTCAGGTGTTTCATAGGTATATACATAGGCTAACTACCACTAGGATCTTTATAAACCTAGCCATGCAACCCAAATGTATTCCACAAATTATTGTGCCTTACAGATTACTGTAAGGAGTGTGTGTTAGATGGGGCATGATTTAATGTCTGCCTCTGTCTATAAGAGGCATAGGTGTAAGACTAGGGGTGAATTCATGATTCCCCATCCATTGATCAAAATTGCTGTTGAATAGGGTTAAGGAAGGGCTCAGCATGACATGGATGGGAAGCCTATTCCATAGACTGAGGATTCTCTGAGATACATACCTGTTTCTCCAACATGTCCTATTTAAGTTTCAAACAAAGGTCCATCAGAGGTGAATCCAACAATGCCTTGTATACCAGGCAAAAATTGCTTCTCAGCAGTCTGTCAAAAACAGAGTATAGAGAACAGAGATAGGGCTTTTAGACCATCTGCACAATACATTGTATATACACCCTGTATTCTGTTTGTGATGAACCTCTGTGGACTCCAGTTTTGGTCAGGTACAGACCAAAGGGGGCATTATACTTAATGATGGGTCTGATGAGGACTCCGTACAGTGGCACAATGACTTCCTTGGACCTAGATGCCATGCCCTTGCTTATAGGTTGAGTGACATAGAATTAATTTCTTACTACCTTACAAGCATGTTAGTCAAATAACAGGTTACTACCTACACAAATCCCCAAATCCCTGATCTCTGTTTGATTTAAGGAATGTTTTATCAATGTGGAAGTTTTCCTGGATGGCCAACTTCCCAAAAGGTAGTATTATATATCTTTTGATATTGTCTTTGAAGCCATGGCTTTGTCACCAGTCATTTGTCTGTGTTACACCTTCCTGTAAGATGTTGGCATCTTTGGGGAAGTTCTGTGATTGCTTCTAGTTTGCAGTCTTCAGAGGCCCTTGACTTTGGCCCTGACTTCTGAAAAATAGATAACCAAAGAGAAGCTGGACAGTTTCAGGAGTGATAAAAGTGCAAGGTGTGTGGGATGCCAAGAACATATACAAGCACATAGATATAAAACAAATGCTTGCCCTGATCAAAGAATTCAACTCTTTGAATCAGCTTTTGTCCCCAGAACCACTTCCAGTTACAGATTATACCACAGTCATGTCATACATTAAAAAGCCAGGTGGAACCAGGTCATACCTCCTTTTGCAAAGTAGCCATATTAGCTTGGGATATAACTTTGGAACCTAGTCTCAATGTACAGGCAATCCTACATTCTGTCAGAGAAAACATCTGTGGCAGATAAGCTGAGCAGGGCAAGGGCACAACCTCACAAATGGAAACTAGACCATGGGGTCTTCCAATATATAATCCATCTGTTAGAAGTTCCTTAAGTAGGTCTATTTGCCTCCTCTCTGAACAATCAGCTGACAAGATTCTACCCTAGGACTCCATGCAGGAAGGACTGGAAGAAAGATGGATTTTCCTTTCCTTGGACAAGAATGTTCATGTATGCTTTTCTACCCTTTCCAATGATATCCAAGGTAATTGTGGAAATTCAGAAGGAATCCCCTAAGATCATTGTAGTGAATCTTTGGTCCAGCTAACAGTAGTTATCACTTCTTTTGGAAATGGCCAGGAGCAATTGCCACAAGCTTCCTTGCAGAATGGATCTACTCACACAAGATCAGGGATGTTTGATATACCCGACCCTTATCTACTTCAGCTGACTGACTGGAAGGTAGGCTCTTAATTCCATTTAGCCACCTTTCTACTGAGGACATGCAGCAGATAGTAATGAAAGCAAGAAAAATTGCTACAAGAAAATCATATTTTAGCAGCTGGAAAAAGGTTTTCTAATTGATGCCAACAACATAACCAGCCCCACTGAGTGCTTATGTTTCTGTGGTTTTGTATTTGTGTGAGTTACTGTCCTATGACCTTTCTTACTCCTTCATCAAGGTTCATTTATCGGCCATTTCTGCATGTCTGCCCGTGGATCCTCCTCTTTCAGTGTATTCTCATGTCAAAATGTTTTTGAAAGGGGTTTGTATAAGGGATCTTCAAGAAGAGTGATGGCCTCTCCTTGAAGATCTTAATTTTGTGTTACTGAAGCTAACTAGTGCTCCATTTAAATCAGCTAATCAGGCTTGAAGTTTTTATCATGGAAGACAGTTTTACTGGTTGCTCTGACCTCTGCAAGAAGTATGTCTGAGTTGTAAGCTCTTATGGTGGGTTAAATTTCTGTCATTTTCCATGGAGACAAGGTTTCCTTGAGAACTAATCAATCTCTTATGCATTAGGTGGTATCTGAGTTTAAGCCCAACTATCTCTTTCCATGTGTTCTTATTGGAACCCCAAAATAAGTGGAAAAGGATACTGTCCACAGACATTATATTGACAGAATAAAATCTTTCAGAAGAACTTATGATCAGGTGTTCATTTCTTGTGAAGGAAGAAGAGACAACCCACATCAAAGCAGACTATTTTCCCACCATAACAAAAATATTCTAGACAGGGTCAAGGTACATTCTACCAGAGCCTTGGCTTCATCTATGGCTTTTTGAAAAGGACTAGACTCTAGAAGCAGTAATTTGGTCCTCTATTTATACTTTTACAAAGCACTGTAAGCTAGATTCCTTCTGCAGGTCTAGGTCAGACTTTGCTAGGACCATTCTCCAGCGGCTCTTGGACCCTTCCCCTTCCACATCCCAGTTGTTATAAGCATGGTAATCTTCCCATATAACTTAGACTACTGCAGCAGTGATTATTATTAAGAATGAAATACAATTGCGTAAGTAAACTTACTGTAGCAGTAGATGTTTGAGTAATCACTGCTGTATTAGCTGTTCCCTCCTTCCATCATCCTTAGGTGTGTCTTTTTTATATCAGGGTGGGGACATTTGTATTTTATTGTTTCTAGCTATGTCCTCTCAGACAGACACCCTGTCTATGTTGGGATGAAAGCTGTGAAGGGCTTGACACCAAACCTGTCTTTATTGTCAGCTCAGCTTGAGCTGACAAACAGTTTGGTCGCATGGAAGGTGCCCTGAAGCTTTGAAAGCTGTCCAGCTGTTACATTCTATGCAAGATGTAACTCCTATAGCTGTACTGCAGCAGTGATCATTTGAACATCTACTGTTATGGTACGTTTGCTTACACAACTGTACTTTCTCAAACTTCAAAATAGCAAACAGTGCTTAATACTATTATCATCAAAACAGTTTAAATTGGAAAAGGTGATCTGGGATAAGGAAACCAGTACGAATTAAAGAAAATATAGTAAAGCCAGAAAATGTTTTGATTTACTCCTATGTTGAAAATTGCTTTGCATTTTCCCTAAAGGGAATCCCTGTCTGCTGAATTGGTGCCATCTGCCTTTTCAAGTTCTGCAATGTAAAACAGCCAGTCATTTCCCAGCGTTCATCCACATAATCATCTTGCACATCTTCCAACCCTAATGTACGTACACAGTGCATATCAGTAAAAGTTTTTAAAGATGAGTATAACATCCTACACTTCTGTTACTTTACTTGACCACCTTTCCACTACCGTGAATTAAGCACATCTTCTATGCATCTTAAATGAAAAGTGTTTATCTTCTTTTCTGCTGCTATAATGCCATTACTGCTTCTCTTCCCATCAAAAAACGCAGTGTTCTTTCAGTATGAATGCATTCCACGTGGAGGCCTCTCTCTCTCTTTAATGTCTCACAGTCCTTTCAGTATATTTCCATAAGAGCAAGATACTTAATTAAGATTAGAGAGAAAATATATAAGAAATGGAAGTGAGGTTAAACTATAACTTTGAATACTGAAAAATCTTGACAGGCATTAAATATAGTGCGAGACCGGATCAGGATGATTTTGAAGAACATTTATATAAAGATATTAAGCATAGTAGGAAACCATTTTATAGATATAGGACTAAAGACACATCAATAAACTATATATAGATTCTAAAATTCATTCTCCGACACAACAGGTTATGCATATATTAACAAAATCTTATGCAAAAGTGTTTTGCTTCACAAAGTGTGGTGATAAATTGTGCTAGTAACATTTAGGTGAATTCCAAAACTGAAAGTAAACTAGATTATACTGAATAAGAACTATGCAAATGTGACCCAAAGAAAGCATAGGGAGGAGACTGAATTAGTCCTAATGAGCCGAGAACACTTCAGAGTGAACTTAAATGAATGATAATTTAAGTATGGAAAGATTCCTCAAGAATGGAGACTTGTAGTTATTAAACCCATATTTAAGGGAAAGGGGAACATGGCAAATCCAGAGTCCTATAGACCAATAAGTTTACTTTCTTGTTGTGGAAAATAATGGAGAAGGTATTTTGGATAAATTATTGTTAGAATTGTAAAGGTTGGGACTTGAAGCCATAGATCGGTTTGTGTATGTTGAAAGTAGAGTGATAACTACTTGTGATATGATGCTCTTTTAATAAGGTGATTTGTTATAGTTTTTTTTAAAGTGTTCCGATTTTATTTTGCATGCATTGTAATAGCAGCATCACTTGTTGTATTGGCAACTGTCGTGTGTATTTCCTTTGGTGGAATTGTTTATTTCCTAGCTGAAACTGTCAAAAAAGAGATGCGGTTGGTGTTCCAAAAATAGTTTTCTGAACACCCCCCCCCCCCAGCATGATGTCATATTAGGTTAACGGTATTTGAGTAGACCTGGAAATATTGAAACATATCAGGCTTTTCAGAGGCTTTCCCTTCTTTTTTTCTGGTATTCAACTATGACAGGATAAACACCATGTAAATGCATCCACTGTCAGATGTTCATCGTGTTTCACTGTTGCAGTCATTACACTTGGATTATCCTGCAGGCAGGCGGACCAGCAGTCGGCCCGAGTTCAAAGTATTGGTCCGGTGTCGGTTGCTGTCGCCTCTTCCCTGACGTCAGTGCGCCAGGGGTATAAAAGATGCAACCGACGCAATTTTCTTCATTCTTTCTTGCCGCGCGGTGCCCAAAGCAAAAGCAGTTCGCAAGTGCTGGTTGGCCGACTCCTGAGATTTTCAAATTGAGTTTCAGATCCGAAGTCTTCAATAAAGCTAAGTACCCGTTAGAAACTTTTCTTGCTCCAGACCGATGTCAGTAAAAGTTAATAATTGTATTTCTTGTGGGAAGCAAATACCTCATAAGGACTTCCACTCCTACTGTATTCCTTGCCTAGGCCCTGACCACGATGTTACCAGTTGTCAGTTTTGTGCTAGATTCAATAAACGCACTATTAAACGTCGGTTTGATTTTGCTTTACATTATTTTGGCCGAAGGTTTAATTACATAATGCCGTCGGAACAACCGACGACCGGAATTTATAAAAAACGCAAAGACAAAGAAAAGGACAGGCATCCGAGGTCCAAAACTGATGACGAAGCCTCTTCTAGGCCAGTCGCCGGTTCGCTGGTTCTCAGTCAGGCGCTTTCGCAGCCCCTGACACCCGCTACCTCAAAGCCACAGGCCGCAACCGACAGCCACGTGGAAACACCAAGGCCTGTGGAAGCTCAAGGTATTAGGCCTATGGAAAATATTCCCTCAGATGGGTCCAGAGCCGCTGAGCAGGCATCAGCTTCTGAGGGTGTTTTCAGACTATCACAGCTTACAATTAAGCCCACTGCAGCAGCCAAGGCAAAGTCAAAGACTCCATTAAAGACAAGGAAACAAGTACAGTATTCTCCTGAACAGTCATCCATGCCAAAGAAACAGATGCTTAAAATGGCCGAAGACCTAATTACTTTAATCAGGGGTTCCCATCCCCCTCCTGACAAAAGGCCTAGGCAAGACACTGACTATGATTCCTCTGACCAGGTTTCTATTTCCTCTGATTCCTCTTCTGATCAGGGATATTCTCTCCCTCCCTATGAGGACTCTGATGCAGAAGAGTCTATACCTTCAGCCTCTCTGCCTGAGGATTATTCCTTTGGGGAAACCCTGCACACCATGAGGGAGCATTTCCATTGGGAGAGCCAGGATTACTCAGAATCCAAGAAAAGGCTCAGAGACTTCCTTTTATTGCACAGCACTGACCTATCAAGTACATCTGCAGGCACAATTCCTACCAGGAACAAAAAATACACTGGCAGACGAACTAAGCAGAAATCTCATGGATCCTCACGAATGGAAACTAAATCCACAAGTGTTCAACATGATAATGAGGAAGTGGGGATGCCCAGACATAGATCTATTTGCCTCCCCTCACAATTACCAAATACAGAAATTCTGCACAAGAATTTATCACTCTCAAGCATGGAAAATGGATGCTCTATCATTCAGCTGGAAAGGCCTGACAGTCTATGCCTTCCCTCCGATGCCTGTTATTACCAAGGTGCTCCTAAAAGCCAGACAAGAAAGGCCAAAAATGATCCTGATTGCCCCATACTGGCCACACCAGAACTGTACCCAATCCTAAAGAGCTTGTCTCAAGGTCCAGCTTGGCTTTTACTTCAAATTCCTCATCTACCGGCTCAACAGGACAATCAGATTCTGCACAGTCAACTCAGAACCTTAAATCTGGCAGCATGGTAGATAATGTAGCCACTCAGACTGCTCCTCTCTCTAAAGCTGTTATGGATGTCATTTTAGAAACCAGGAGGCCCAGCACTAGGAAATCTTACGCAGAAAAATGGAAGAGATTCTGTGCTTGGAACCAGGCTCAAGGGCTCTACCCACTTGTCCCAAATATACCTCAGATTTTACAATACCTAACTGAGATGCTGGACAAAGGCCTATCTTTTTCATCAATTAAAATCCATGCCTCTGCCATTTCAGCTCATTACAATATGGAACCTCCAATTTTTTCACATCCTCTACTACGACAGTTCCTCAGAGGGGCAAAAAATATAAGACCCCCAAGGAGAGCACCAATACCAACTTGGGATCTCAATTTTGTTTTGGAAAAACTCACACTGCCTCCTTTTGATCCAGCCAGCACAGCTGATCTAAAATTCTTATCATGGAAAACTGCTCTGCTCCTAGCAATAACTTCAGCAAGAGTCTCAGAGTTACAGGCATTAATGGCTGTGGAACCTTTCATCATTTTTCATCAAGACAGGATTTCTCTTAGGAAAAACCCAACATTCATGCCAAAAGTGGTCTCCAATGTGGCCTTGAACCAAACCATTCATTTACCAATCTTCTTCCCAAATCCCCAGAATAAAGGGGAAAGACTTCTGCACGCTTTGGATATACACAGACAGCTACGATTCTACTTGGACAAAACAAAAGCTTTCAGAAAAACTGAGCAACTGTTTGTAGCTTATGCTGCAGCATCACAAGGAAAGCCTATTACAAAGCAGACAATTTCAAAATGGGTAGGACACTGCATCCGCTTCTGTTATGCACAACATGGCAAATCAGTGCCTAAGGGCATTAGGCCACATTCTACCAGAGCAGCAGCCACTTCAGCAGCTTTTCTCAGAGGAGTACCGACCAAAGACATTTTAGAAGCTGCAACCTGGAGCTCAGTGTACACTTTCATCAAGCACTACCACTTACCTCTCTACTCTAAATCCAGAGCAGGCTTTGCCACTGCAGTTCTGCAGGGCCTGGTAGCCTCTCCAAATACAATTTAGACCCAGCTGCCCAACCTCAGCTTTGGGATTCTACCCAAGTGTAATGACTGCAACAGTGAAACACAATGAACATAGTACAGTTGTGTACCTACCATAAATGTAGATGTTTGAGTGTATTCACTGTTGCAGTCCAGGTTACCCACCCTCCATCCCCCTTTTCATTGCTGGGACTTTTCTGTACTTCTCAATTCTATGCAACCTATGTGGTGTATTTGCTTGTAGATGAAGGAAATGTTTATAATAATATATGCTTATTTTTTGCATAATTCTATCATTCCAGCCTTCCTATCTGGGAGCACCTGACATCTGGGGCAAGAAAAACTGAAGAAAATGGCGTCGGTTGCATCTTTTATACCCCTGGCGCACTAACGTCAGGAAAGAGGCGACAGCAACTGACGCCGGACCAATACTTTGGAACTCGGGCCGACTGCGGGTCCGCCTGCCGGCAGGATAACCCAAGTGTAATGACTGCAACAGTGGATACACTCGAACATCTACATTTATGGTAGGTACACAACTGTACTTTTTAGAATTTAATAAATATTTCACTGGGTGTTTTACTGTTTTACACAACACTACTTTTCAAGGAGTTATTTTTAAGTTTGGACAAGGCTGAAATAAGATTTAACTGTGTTGTACTGCTGACAGCCTCATGCCTGTTGCAGTTCATTTAAAAAATGGCATGAATGGTATGTTTAGCTTATGTAAAAATAGTTATAAATTTATGTAAGTTATGTATTGTTTTCTCTATCTAAGCAAATATATAATGTTAATTGTGTTGTGCATAGCTCTCAACTGTCCAGTATATTGTCGAATGTCCCTGAGTTTTTCCACACTCCTCTAAATAGTTTCATGAATAAACATTTGTTCCTTTGTAAACTGCACTACATATATGACCTACAGTTTCATACGACATTTTCTCAAGAAATAAAAATGATCCAAATTACATTAAAAGAACTAACTCAGTGCACCAAATTTCATTCCTTTTCCCAACAGCAACTGCGAGAGAAAGAGATAGTATGCACGTGTGTGTGTGCATGTGTGAAAAACAAGTGTAAATCAGCTTCTTTAAGGATCATTACAGTGCTCATTCCTAATTTCATATTCATAGCTAATTTTTCAAACAGATCCATAGCATTCACTAACTTCCTCCCTTACACTCCATACAAAAAACAATTTACCCACACTCATACTGCCACTGAAAACATCATCTAAAGCACTGCACCACTGTAAGCCAACAAGGATAACAGTAAGTGCAACCACCAAATAAAAGTAATCCAGTCATTAGTTTAGAAATATATACATACATGCATAATTTAGCAATCGCGAGCAACAAAAATAAAATAAATTCAATTAAATAAACATTATACCCTAGCAGAACCCAAGCTTTTCTCAAATTTTGTTTGTTTGTTTGTTGGCTGTGAATGTCTAACTGGGTGAAAAACTGCTTTTCAGCAGAGGCCAGGGAAGTAAAACACCACAAGATAAGGCAGTTAATAAAAGGCAGTAAATAGATAAAGAGAGAAAGTAACATGCAGTAACATACATACACAGTGTGATGACTGAGTGTATAGTGAAAAAAAAAACATTGACAGCATACATATGAATACTCAGTACAAAAACATATTATAATTATAATACAGGCAATACAATATGAAAAAATCATTCGAAGATAGATCAGAATGAGTGCTTACACTAAAGTTTAGATCCATAGTATTTTATAATAGTAGTACAGTGATAAAGTGAACTTTCTTAACAGTGTAAAGTTGAGTAGAAGATATTACAATGTATATGGCCAAGTAGACATAATGGTATAAGATAAGAGATGCTTACTGGCCAAGTAGTCATTTTTAGAACAGGATTTCATTACATTATGGAGCCTCTTCAGCATCAACTTTACAGAAGTTAAACCACTAATGTGAATATCAGTGCTTACAGTGGGGGAAAAAAAACAGTCCTCATAATTACTTTCATGCTTTGAAATGACAACTTTAGTGGAATGCCTAACGTGACATCAAAGGTCATATGGCATTCTACAGAGAATTGCAGGGAGGTGGAGCATCACAGAATGAAAAAAAAATGAAAAAAATTGAAAAAGTATTCTAACTCATGAAATAATTATGACAAAACCACAGAAGGAGGCATTGCAACAATAAATCAAACATGAAGATAAGGATAGTGACAAATCACTGTAACAATATGATAGGTGTGACATCCAGATAATGTCCCACTGAACTGCTATCAAATAATGTGACATCTCCCACTATCCTGGGTCAGTAAGTAAGGAGCTTCAATCCTCACTACTGAGTCCAGTGTGAGACTGTGACTTGAACAGGATTAATATTTCACAATTTTCCCCTAAGAGCACAACAGGAAAATGCTGTATAGCCTGGGATTGGACTTTATACTTCTGTCCACCCCAAATGTAACTCCTTAATACACACTCCAGAGCAGTGTGTCCCAGTTTAAGATCTCTGATACATACACTTAAATAATTTAAATCTCGTACATCCAAACACTTCTGGGAAAGCCTGATATAGATTTCCAGCTGTATCCCTTCCCCAAAATAATATTTTAATGCTACCACAAATTACAGTGTCTTCATGACATTTAAAGAGGTGTCCAATTATGAAAATTTAAATATTAAAAGAAATAGTAGCAAATGACCTATGCAGCCAGGCTTTCAGAGTGGCCTGAGAAGTTATCAAGACAAGTATAAGCACTCTCAAATCACTAAAGTAAACACTGATTTACCAGCCACAATGTAAGTTAATAGAAATATTTGATAATGAACAAGATGATTAAAAGATGTTTCAGTAATTTCCAATAAACAAACAGATCTCAATCACCAGGAAAATGAAATCAGTATTGTAGGATAGAAATCCAACATTCAGAAAAACTCTGATTAGTTATAATTTCATGTCTGACTAAAGAACACTGTCCCTGATCTAAGCTAAACTAGTACAACAGAGTAAAGGCAGGCTTACAGTTCTTGGTGAGATTTTTTGTGTACCCACTGCACAGTACCTCTGTGAACAGCTCACAACTATAACTGACAACTAATTTCACCTTTTTTTAGCAGACTCGTATAGTCTAGCCTAACTGTCATAACTGTTCCAGTTCTAACTTTCATTTCATATTTTGAAAATCAACCAACAGCTGTGTACTAAAGTTCCTTTGTGTCTTTCAGCTTCTGATAGTAATACATAGCAACTGTCAACATTCTGATGACATCTTCTGCAGGTCAGCTAAATCTGAGGCAGTTTGCCTTTAGAATCTTTCTTCATAGACATGCGCAGTTATAAATAGAAAAGAACACTGTTCAAGTCGTTAAAACATGCTATACAAACAGATTATAAGTCAACATGTAAGAATTTATTTACAATATCACAGCTAGTCACGCCGGCATATAATACACATCTTAATCTGAAATTATGTACAAAAACTTAGCCAGGTGTGCTAGCACAAACAACAGTGTCTATTTTCTTCACATTTCTACCCCTATGACTCAAGAACAGTTTTCAAGTGACCCTTGAAAAACGATGTTTGAGAAAAATGGGTCTGTCTCTTGGGCAGTCCATTTTCATTGGCATTATTAATTCCACTGCTTTGTTGTTCTTCTGAAGAAACTTAGCTGAGCACAGTCCCCATCCTACAGTTTGAAGCATCGACTTGCACAACAAACTGTTCATTATAATATGGGCTGGCCAACACAGGTGTTCCTCCCCAAATCTCCATAAATGTTTGGAATGCCTATTCGCCATCTGTGGTCCACATTACCTTATCTAGTTAATTTTTCCTAGTTGGGTCAGTAAGGGGTGTAGCCATTGCACCACAACTGGGCACAAATTTTCCACAGTACCCTGCTGTCCATAGAAATGCTCTCACTTGCTTTTTAGTAACAGGAACTGGCCACACCTGAATAGCTTCCAGTTTGACAGGTTCTGGCCTAATCTTACTGCTTCCCAGTCTATGTCCTAAGTAAGTGACCTCTGTCGTACTCAACTGACACTTACTGGGTTTAATGGTTAACTTTACCCTTTTAAACTGGTCTGCAAATGCCCATAGCATAGTCTTTAATGTAGAGTTTAACCTCTCCACAAGACCATTAGTCTGGTGATGGTAGGGGGGTAGGGGGTTTTCTTTAAATGTTTCACCCCACAACACTTCCACAAACAAGTCAGCAGGTCTGACATGAAGTTGCTACCTTGGTCAGTCAGTATCCCCCTTGGAAAATCTACCTTGCTGCAAATCTCTAGCAAAGCACATGCCACCTTTTCTACATCAATATCACCTGCAAAAGGCATATTAGATACCATAGTTAGAAGTGGCAGGCAGTTGGCTTTAGACACCATCAACTGCCATACTACTTCACCTTCCAGCCCTCCCTTGGAGTCCACTCTTTATACAGTGACTCTTCCTTTTCTGCCTCAATATCACCTGCAGAAGAAATATTAGGGACTAAAGCTAGAAGTGGCAGACGATAGACTCTAGGTTCTACCAACTGCTGTACTACCTCAGCTTCTAACCCTCCCTTAGGAGTCCAATTTCTGTAAAACAAACCTTCCTTCTCTGCCTCAGTATCCACTTCACAAGGAATATCAGGGACTATAGCTAGAAGTGCAGATGGTAGGCTCTAGTCTCTATCAACTGCTGAACTACCTCATCTTCCAGCCGTTCCTTAGGAGTCCACTCTTTATACAACAAACCTTTGTTCCACTGTACAGGCTCCCCTCTTCCTTCAGCCTCAGGCGCTTCCTCAGCCTTTTCTCTCATGCTTTGTAATGTAGGATCTGTGATGCCCCACCACTGACCCAGTAATCAAGGAGCCTCAATCCTCACCACTAGCACCAGTAGGGAACTTGCACTGGGAGGATGACAGGTACACACACAGTATTTCCAGATGCAGCTCACTGCATCAAGATCACAGTCAGTCCGGGGCTGGTTTCTGCCTCTATCTCCCGATCCCTGATAAAACTGACCACTAGTACAGCTATAGAGTGGAGATCTCAGCTGACTGGCCAAGCCAAGACCTCCAACACTCTATCCAACCAGTGATTTGTATCCCTGCCCAAATTTCTGGCACACACACTCCTGGAGATTTGTTTTGCATATACACACACACACACACACACACACACACACACACACACACACACACACACCTGGGAAAGACTGGCACAGGTTTACTAGATGTTATGTGATCCTATCTCGCCTACATTCTGACTGATGGTTCGGAGCCGATCCCTCGGCTCCGACTCGGCACGCTTATGCTATAGAGCGAGGCCTCTAATTGGCTGAGCTATCTTTATCCCAGGATGCACCACCACTAATCCCCCAGATCTCGTTTGCCGCTATCAAGCTTAGACGTGGTCTCAACATTGGCTGGGCTAAGTACTAGTTATTAGGCTTTTTCCTGTCACAAATCTCTTTTTCTTGAACCCAAAAGCTGTTTTAACAGCTATTGTTGTTATATTTGTGTGTTTGGCAAATTTGTGTTACTAATTTCGTGAAATTTTTAGTCAGGGAAGGTTTCCCGTTTCAGTTAGAGGGGCCTTCCCCTGTTACTTACTGTTTGTGTAATTTCTTGGGTCAAGTACCCGTTTAAGTTAGAGGGTCTTGACTCCCTCTATCTATCTTTTACTTTTTCTGTCAGTTTGCTGTTAGTGTGTTAAAAAAAAAAAAAAAAAAAAAAAAAATTTATATATATATTTTCTGTTAAAGTTGAACTGTCTTTGACTAAAGGCTTAGTGTGTTTTTCACTTTTGTGGGTTCTTTGGCAGCAGTTATGTCGAAAGAACACAAACCCTCCGGGTTTAAGAAATGCACGAGGTGTGGTTTCAAAATGTCCATAACGGACGACCACGCCTCGTGCGTCTATTGCTTAGGTGCTAAGCATTTGTAAGAGTCGTGCAGCGTGTGCCACGCGTTCTATTCAAGAGTCCTCCAGGAGAGGAAAAACAAATTTATCCTCAAGGGATTAATCAAGCCTTCTTTTGAAGAGGCGTTGTCTTCCTCTCCGTCTCCTTCTAAAAAGAAGAAAGCATCGGCTCCGACCAGTCAGTCGGAACCGACTGCTAAAAAATCCAAGCAGACTTCTCCATCGGCTCCACGGACTTCGGAGCCGAGGTCGGAACGGTCTGCCTCGATGCCTCCAGCCTCGACCCCTCTGGTTTCGGAGCCGAGGTCTGGGGCATCGAGAGGCGGGTCACCCTCATCGGCTCCACTGATATTGGAGCCAATCAGGGTTACCGGCTCAGACTCTTCCCCCTCGGAGCCGAAGTCCTTATCGGCACCGAGGGAAGTTTCCTTGAAATCTTCCTCGGAGCCGATAGTTGTTGAGTCCTTTCGGAGCCGGTCCCCGAGCCCTTCGGAGCCGATGGAGAAATCGGTTCGGGCCCGATCGGTATCCTCTAGGTCATCCAAGATGTCTGATTTGGACATCAACAGGGTGCTACTTCGACTCTTCCAGTCTCCGGTGTTCCAAAAGCTAGTTTCAGCTCCAGCCCATTTGGCTTTGGAGCCGATGGTCCACTCCCCTGCTGTGGTTCCTCCTCCAACAGCTTTGGCACTGTTGGAGCCAGTGCTGGTGGAACCTGTGGAGGTGTTAGGGTCGGGCCCGACCCTTGCTCCAACTCCGGCTCTTGGGTCGGAGTTCAGTACATGGACTTCTTCCTTCGGCCCTGGGGGGGAGGCTTCAGGATTGATGCTCTCGGTCCCAAGTCTCCCTCTTGGTGCGTCGGCGGTGGGGGTACCGTCCACTGTCATGGCCACGGAGGTGGGACCCTCCCAGGATTCTGGGGGTCCCGCCTTCAGGGCTATGAGGAGCGCTTTAGCCAAATCTTCCTTGGCTACCTCCATGGTTTCCCCAGCTACCTCCCTGCATACGGAGACTGGGTCGTTGGCAGTCCCCCTGTCTTTAGACAGCGGAGCCCCAGGGCCTCAGGTTACCCCCGCTGGGGTTTCTCCCCCTCCTGGAGGTCCTTCTGAAGCCTCTTCAGAAGAACCTCCCAGGAAAAGGTCGTGCAAGAGGAAGCACGTTGACTCCCCTGATGAGTCTTTGACATCCGACACCAATCTTGATGATGCAGAAGGGTCCCCTAAGTCGTACTCGGATGATGTCTCCTTTGCAGACATCCTGGAAGCCCTAAAACAACGAGGCGGCTGGCAGTCCAAACCTCCCTCTGCTGACGAGTCGGTGTTCCTGAAGGCCTTCAGGGCTCAGCCCTCCGCCTCCTGGGTGTCTCCGCGCTTCGACGAGCTCTTGGATTTGATCTGTCGAAGGGCGTGGGAACACCCAGACTCTGTGGAACCGGTGCCTGCTCGTCCGAACAAATTTCTCTCTGCCCCCCCTGATAGAGAGTTCCTTACTAAAGGTGTGGCTGTAGATGCTTTGGTTGTGGCATCTGCTACCCAGCAAGATGTAGCAGAGGCTTCTACGTCCGTCCATCCTCCTAATAAGGAGTCTAGGAGCATGGATCGGTACGGAAAGCACACCCTTAGTTCAGCAGCCTTTACACTGAGGTCCTTGAACTACCTGACGCACTTTACCAGATTTCAGAGGGATCTGATTAAGGAGCTATCCGATACCCTCTTGGGTAACCTGCCTGAGGAGCTGGCCCAGACGGTTGGCTCTCAGCTGGCTACAATGTCGTCCATTTCGAACTCGTCCATGACGTTCATTTCGTATGCGGCCGAAGGGGCGAGTAGAGCGGCGGGTACAGGCATTGCTCTATGGAGACAAGCCTGGCTCCACCTGTGTCATTTCGCGGAGGCCTTTAAGTCTTCATTTGCTGACGCCCCCTTTGATGGGTCCTCCCTGTTTGGACCCAAGGTAAAAGACACACTAACCTGCTGTGAATAGTAGGGTAAGACTCTGACTGCCGTAGGGGCACGATCTTCCACTCCCTTTCGACCTTATCCCAAGGCTAAAATAGGAGGGAAAATGTGGTTCCGTAGATCTCAGAAGCCTTACCCCTCTCAGCAGGAAAGTTCCCCTTCCAGAGGCAGAGGAGGGGACAATTCATCCGGAAGACGCCGTCCCAGAGGCGGCAGAGGCCCTCGCAACACTGGAGACCGCGAGTCCTTTCGTGGCTCTTCAGCCTTTCATAGTCCCTGAGGGATTGCCCGGCTGTGCTGCTCCGGAGCCTGTCGGGGGTCTTTTCTCGAAGCACCTGAAGGCCTGGGAAAGGATCACTCAGGACCAATGGGTGCTTCGGATTATAGCCGGAGGTTACTCCATCCCATTCTCTCACCCCCCCCTCAGTCCAAAAAAATCCCGGACCCGCCACCCAGTCAACGGGATACCGCAGCCTCAGAAGTTTCAAAGCTGCTGCAAAAAGGAGTCATTCAACCGGTCCCCGCAGACCAGATTGGATTAGGGACTTACTCAAGATTCTTTTTGGTGCCAAAAAAGACCGGGGACTTGAGGCCCATTTTGGACCTAAGCATCCTAAACCGTTCAGTCAGAAAGTCCAAATTCCGAATGGTCACTCTACAAACCATTCTCCCATTGTTGGAGAAGGGTGTTTGGATGTGCTCCATAGATCTCAAGGACGCGTATTATCATATCAGGATACATCAAACGTCCAGGAGACATCTGTGCTTCAGCCTAGGAGGCAGTCATTTTCAGTTCCGTGCGCTGCCCTTTGGTCTCACCACAGCCCCCAGGGTGTTCACCAAGTGCTTGGCAGTAGTGACTGCTCACCTGAGAAGTCTAGGATTCCAGATGTTTCCGTACCTAGACGACTGGCTCCTAACTGCCACCTCCAAGCATCTACTTCTGTGGAGCCTACAAGCCACTATATCACTGGGCAATTCCCTTGGAATCACCTTCAATTGGCCAAAGTCTGTGTTGCGGCCATCTCAAAGAATAAGATTCATAGGGGTAGAGATAGACTCAAACCAAATGCGGGTCTATCTACCTACAGACAGAATTCAAACCATACAAAATCAAGTTCGAGCCTTACTCCCCAGGTCCAAAGCCCCAGCCAGAATGGTCCTCCAGCTATTGGGATCCATGTCTGCCACAGTTCTTCTAGTCCCCTTGGCAAGGTTGCACATGAGAATCCTCCAGTAGCTTCTTTCAACTCAGTGGTCCTTTCAGGAACTCCCTCTCAATCACCTCATATGGATCACGGAATCTTGCAAACGGGACCTTCGCTGGTGGCTAGTGCCCTCCAATTTGGATCAGGGACGACCCTTTGTTCTTCCTCCTCCGGCGGCCACCTTGACCACGGACGCCTCCCAGATGGGGTGGGGGGGGGCATTCCCTGGGCAGGTCAGTCCAAGGCAAATGGCACCCGGAAGAGACTCCTCTTCATATCAACATCCTAGAAATGAGGGCAGTACTCCTGTCCCTTCAAGCCCTTCACAATTATCTCCCTCAGGGCATAATTGCTGTTCACTCAGACAACATGTCAGTTGTCTGGTACCTGAACAAACAGGGAGGGACCAGATCCTATCCTCTTTGCAGAGAAGCCATGAGAGTTTGGGAATGGGCAGTTTCGACCAAACGCTTCCTAGTGGCTACTCACATACCGGGCAAGTCCAATGTCATAGCCGACAGATTGAGCAGAACCATCCTCTCTCCTCACGAATGGTCTCTGAATATGACAGTTGCAAGTCAGATTTTCAGCGAATGGGGAGTTCCATATTGCGACCTCTTCGCGACTCCTCTGAATGCGAAGTGCAAAGAATTTTTCTCCCTAACCCCGGCTCTGGGGAAGAGCCCCATGGACGCATTAGTCCATCCTTGGCCCACCGGCTTGCTTTATGCCTTCCCTCCAGTTCCTCTCCTCCCCAGGGTGATTCAAAAGGCATCTCTCTTAGGGAGCAAGATGATCTTAATTGCTCCTTACTGGCCTCGTCAAGTGTGGTTCCCTATCTTCGGAAACATGCTCTGGAAGGTCCATGGTTCCTGGACTAGGTCCCAGACCTACTGATTCATCAGTCGGGACTATTCCACCAGTCCCTACACACCTTGAAATTGACGGCCTGGCTCCTCCTCTTCCGACGATAGGAGTCATACACTGGATCCAGATGTTGTGCACATATTATCTTCAGCCCATAAGTCTGCTACAAAGAAACTGTATTCTAGCAAATGGAAAAGGTTTGCTATTTGGGCTCAACTCCGGGGCCTGGACCCCATTTCTTTTTCCGTGGCAGAAGTACTAAAATTTCTGACCTCTCTTTTCAATCAAGGCTCTTCAGTTTCTACCATCAAAGTACAATTGGCAGCAATTTCTAATTTTCATGAATCCATAGACCCACCTTTAATGAGCAACAGATTGTGTAAGACCTTCTTGAAAGGTGCTGCTCTATTAAGACCTCCGATTTCTCATCCTGCACCTCCATGGGATCTCGATATAGTGTTGTGTGCCTTGACTTCTTTCCCCTTTGAACCGGCAGCTACCTGTGATCTAAAGTTTCTGTCATGGAAGACAGCCTTTCTAGTGGCGATTACTTCAGCCAGAAGGGTTTCAGAGCTTCAAGCTTTGTCAGTGAAACCCCCGTACTTGGTTTTTCATACCGACAGAGTATCCCTCAGACCAAATCCTTCTTTTGTTCCTAAAGTTTGTTCTACTTTATGCTTACAACAATCGTTAGAGCTTCCAGTTTTTTTTCCCAAAATACTCTAACAAAGCAGAGTTTATATTCCACACACTAGATGTCCACAGACAGTTACGATTTTATTTAGATAGGACCAAACAAACAAGGAAAACAGATCAGTTGTTTGTATCCTTTGCAGAAAACAAATTGGGCAACGCTGTCACAAAGGTCACTATTGCCAAATGGATCAGGGACTGTATTACTCAAGCTTATATTTATTCTAACAAAGAGCTTACCACCTCTGTCAAGGCTCATTCTACAAGGGCTATGGCTACTTCGGTAGCATTTCATTCTAAGCTTGCTATTGGTGACATTTGTGCTGCGGCTACATGGTCTTCCCCGCACACCTTCATTTCCCACTACAAATTAGATGTGGCATCTAGAGGACGAGCTTCATTTGGTTCCACAGTGCTCAGGAGTGCTTTCCAATGAGCCACCCGGGATTTAGGTGCTAGGGACGCTGTCCCATCAGTCAGAATGTAGGCGAGATAGGATCACATAACATCTTCTAGTTATGTACTCACCATAACTTCAGATGTTTGGGATCCATCTCGCCTACATTCCTAATAACCCACCCTCCTTCCCCCTTCCTTGGAGATCAGAGGATATCAGAAGGTCCGAATCTTGTTGTTTCATCTTGAAACATCTAACAATGTTATATAAACAAGTTGTGCATGTGTGCATGAATGCGGACAAACAAGATCTGGGGGATTAGTGGTGGTGCATCCTGGGATAAAGATAGCTCAGCCAATTAGAGGCCTCGCTCTATAGCATAAGCGTGCCGAGTCGGAGCCGAGGGATCGGCTTCGAACCATCAGTCAGAATGTAGGCGAGATGGATCCCAAACATCTGAAGTTATGGTGAGTACATAACTAAAAGTTATGCCCCTTTATCCTTAGACTATAAGGTAGTTATTACTGCCACCAGCCACCTCTTTATCAGCTACTTTAAGGCCCTTAACAAAGGGTGTACAATCTTACTGTGTAATGTTACTACCAATACAAATGGTAATTTGACCAAGAGCGAGGTTATTAAGAGTGGCCTATACAGTGTCACCAAATAAATATGCAAGTACTCTCATAAGATAAATATGTCTCTACACAGATCAGCCACAATGAAAGATTTAAATATATTTAATAATAAATAATAAAAGAACAAGAAAATACTCTGTATATACTTACGGATACATCAGAGTTCAAAATCACAGGAAATATTTAAACTACATTGCAGGACAGTCTCAAATAAATAAAGAAAAACATCTAAGCTAAGCTTTGCTTTATTCCTGACTAAAAGAATTACTGTACCCTAATATCTTACTTCAGAGCAAGCAAGGCAAATATGTGGTGAACGGGACTTCTGGTCAGGTCCAAGACAAAATACTGAATACCCAGTCTCCCTCAGAGAGTTCTTAAATTAATATCTCAAATATTACTGCTGGCTGGGATAGCTTGCAGAATGACATAATACTGAATACCCAGTCTCCCTCAGAGAGTTCTTAAATTAATATCTCAAATATTACTGCTGGCTGGGATAGCTTGCAGAATGACATAATTTCTTGTCATCTGACTCAACCCCAGGTGAAACCCCCCACTGATGCAGCTAGTAGTATTTATCATCTACCTGTGAAAATACATAGACCTGAGATATTTTGGCAAGTGGTGGAAGTCGTAAAATAATGTACATTCCTCCACATTTAAAGACAATACAGAAAACTTCTCTAGTACAGAATTTGTCTCCTGTTGTACTGAAACTGAAAGATAACATTTTTATGGACAGCCATAAAGCAATTTAATTTCAACTATTTTTCTAAACTTTTGCAATGTTCCAGTTTCCCCTGTTAAAATATATACATTTAAACAGTTAGAACAGTGTATATACATTTCTGTTCTTTTCCAGTAGGGTACACTGTGGATACATTTCAAACAGCACTTTGTAAAAAACTTCTTCAGCACACGTCTGTACAAACCATTTTATATGACATACAGCTCTAATACATCTCTAGCACAAACATCTTATATGAATCATGTTGATATTCATAAATGACATATAATTGTTTGTCTTTTCGGCTTTTCCTGATTAGGGGTGCCACAGCAGAACTCCAGTCCACTAATGATTGGCAGTAGATTTTTATGGTGCAGAGTTGCCAGCCCAACACCCAACCTTCAGCGAAGGCACACCCATTAACGCATGTCTTTCGAAGGCCACTCGACCATGGGGAGGACATGCAGAATCCACACAGAAAGCACTCCAGCCATGAATCAAACAGGAGAATCTCTTGCTGTAAAGCAACAATGCTACCGCTGTACCACCGCGGCTTCTACAAATGACATATAATTATTTATGAAATTCCAGATAGCTGTGCTGGTAGTATCTCCTATCATGACAGGTTCCATAAGTTGAGCTTGTCTCAACTCTACATTTGTGAGCTTCCGAAGCTGCCCTTCCGGAGGAAGCCTAGTAACTTGTGACAGCTGTACCTCATTGTCAGTCTGGTTACTATCACTCCCCTCCATCATTGCAGTCACCATGTCCAAGCGAACATCAGTACTTCCCAGCAGCTGTGGCTCACTTTCAGACTTACTGCTACAGGATAGCTCCTTCTCTGAAATAACCAACACACCAATCCCAGCTTTGGGTATGAGATCTATCTGGGTCTCCCCCAGACTATCGGACCTAAATGCCTGTCTCCAAGCTTGACTGTGTACCTCCGCATGCACGCAAGACACTGCATCATGACAGTCATTCCCTATCAGGACATCTGCAAGAATATTCTTAAACACAAGCTCACCTTCCACAGGAAGCCTAGTAACTTCAGACAGTTGTGTCTCACTGTCAGTCTGTGTACTATCACTCACCTCCATCCTTGCAGTCACCATGTCCAAGGGAACAGCAGTACATCCCAACAGCTTTGGCTCACTTTCAGATGTACTGCTACAGGATAGCTCCTTCTCTGAAATAGTCACCACACCAGTTCCAGCTTCAGGTATGAGATCTGTCTGGGTCTCCCCCAGGTTACCGGATCTACATACCTGTCTCCTAGCTTGACTGCTTGCCACTGCTTGTACACAAGGTTCTGTATCATCAAAGTCATTCCCTGTCAGGGCATCTGCAGGAATATCCTCAAACACACCTACCTGCTTGCTTCCCCTTCCACCCTCCCAGTCAACAGTCAAGATGAACCCTAGCCAAAGGTGTTTGAAATGGGGTCCCTCCCAAAGCTCTGACTAGAGTGAACTGTCCAAGCAAGTACTGCTGTTCTCTAAACAGTGCAGGTCTCACAATAGTTATATCAGAAGCTGTGCCTCTCTTAGCAGTAACCTGTTTACCATCTACTAATATAGGATATAAATTTTGGTGATAGATTGGCACCCCTGCTGTTTCCAAACACTTACCACTGGCAGTTTGTTATCACCACTTGCTGGTTCCCTCACCTTCTGTTTCTCACCTTGCCTCAATGGACATTTCACTGCTATGTGGCCCCTCTGATTACACTTGAAACATCTAATACTTAACCATGTACTTTGTCTAGTACTTTCCTCTGTTGCTGGTGTACTCTGTTGGAGTGGTTTAGACTGCTTTCCATGGGTTCTCTTATATCCATGTGCAGCACTGGGCATCCCTTTCTTATGCATTGGTGCTCTGCTTGCTTAGTAGAGATCTCCTTTCTTCTCTAACTCCTCCTCAGAGTTAGACTGTCTGTCTGCTAACCAGATTCTCATGTCATCAGGTAAAGTATTGAGGGCATGTTCCCTCACCAAAAGGTCTGCAGTCCCTCAAAAGTGGTGACCTGACACCCACTCACCCATCTGTGACAGTATGTACTTATCAGCAATATAATCACATACACTTTCATCTGCCTTGCTTCTGTGTTCACGAAAATTTTTCCTATAAGCTTCACGTGTTAGTTTAAAACAATCAAAGTCATCCTCATCCCTGTATTGAGGAAAAGGTTTACTGATCTTTACAGCTTCTGTGGTCTCGTTATTCCCTTCCCCATTACCTCCATGAACCTGTAGAAGGGTAAGAAGCTCTACTTCATACTGACGCTGTCTCTCATTTTCCTCAGCTTCTAAACATTTGACCTCAAGTCGCTGGGCTTCCAGGCGCAGTCTCGCTTCAGTCTCCAGTCATTTGGCTTCCAGTTTATATTGACGCTGCTTCTGTTCAGCCTCCAGTTCATATCAAAGCTGCCACTCCTTAGCCTCCAGCTGTTGCAGTCTCTCCTTGGCCTCCAAGTGCAAATCTCTAACTCCAGATGGATTTTTAGATCCTTTGAAGAAAAGGTGGACTGTCCTGTCGTGGCAGGCTGCACATCCCCAATACCAAACTGGACATCCCCGAATGGCTGGTCTGAGCTGAAGCTGCAACTAAGGCTGAAATAATTTCTTCCATAGTTAGGGTGGCATGCACCAGTCCTCTGGCTTCACACTCCATTGTCAACTGGTTCTTTGTCAACTTACTATAGTCTTCTAACTGACATCTTTGTCACTTGTCTGGTCAGGATAAAACAGACGAACATTCATGGGTTCAGTTCAAGCAGCTTTATTACACGCAAACACATCAGGAATGAGGCTTTGTAACTTAAACTTATAAACAGACTGACTACCACACTCATACATGTAACACTGGCTGTTCTCTCAAAGTGACACTGCTGCCTGCACGTGCTCACTATTTATATGCACGTGCTTACAAATGCTTCTTAAAGGTATATACACACACTCTGTTCTACAACCTCCCTCTTTGAGAAATAGTCCATATACGAAATGATAGTATTCAGTGACATGCAATTTACAGAAATGATCTTTTGACATGCAATTATACAAAATTTGACACATATAAAACATTCATGTCCAGGTTGCTGTGTATTTTACACTAGGTCTGGAAATACAACCTGATCGTGTAACATAAAAGTCAGAATTGGATCTAGCAACAGGGACCGTCTTCAAAGAGTGTTCAACTTTGGGGATAACTAGTACATCATCAGGAATGGGAATGGATACTGAGACGTGTTCTTCGGTATGAACATTGTCAGGGTTGCTCTGAGATCTAGAGTCTGTATCACAGGTACGATGCTGCTATATCATTTCTGATATAGGAAGAAGATGTCTGCAGTTTCTCCTGTATTCTTTATCCTCAGATTGCATTAAGTAGGATCTCAGCTCGGCACATATACCTCTCACTTGTCCAATTTGATCAAAGCCTTTTCCCGTTTGCATCCTTACTGTCTCTCCTTCTTTTAACAGATGCAGAAATCTGCTAATTTTATCATAGCTGGACTTCTGAGAAGAATGCTTCTTAAAAAGTTGGGCTTTCCGTGCTCTGTTGTTTTTAGTATTAGGCACCAACAAACTAGAACTAATAGGCAAGGTTGTTCTGGTTTGCCTAGATAGAAGTCTCTGAGCAGGCGAGTCAAGTAGGTTGTCACAGGGTATATTTCTGAGATTAGGTAAATTCAAGAATATATCGGTATTGTCACGCTTTGACCTCTCTAGTAATTGCTTTGCACTCTGTACTGCACATTCAGCAAGGCCGTTTGAGTGTGGGTATTCAGGACTACTAGTAACATGAATAAAGTCCCACTCTTTTGCAAATCTCTGAAACAATTTACTGGTAAACTGAGAACCACTCTCAGAAATAACTGTGTGTGAACTACCATGGACTGAGAAATGACATTTCATCTTGGTAATAACAGCACTGGAAGTTAGGTTAGGTAGCAAATTGATCTGAAACCAGTTCGAATAAGAGTCTACCAACACTAAGTAATGCTGATTGTTCCAGTCAAATATGTCAGTTGCTACTGTTGACCAAGGTAGTTCAGGAACTGGGCTTAGCTAAAGTGGCTCTTTTTGCAAATGTGGCTTAGTATTGTTGCATAGTGAACAAGAAGAAAACACTTTATCAATGTCTTTCGATAGAGAAGGCCAAAATACTAGTCCTCTATTTGAGGTTATCAAATGCTCTCTGATGGTGTTCCAGCCATGACCATGCAACATTTTTGCATGTCCTCTCTCTTAAAGATGCTGATAACTCACTAAAGTCGGGGATAAATTTGCACAAATAGTTAACCATACCAAGAACATGCTGTTGGGTTTGGGCATTGTCTGGATGTGGCATCTCTAGAATGGCTGCTTGTTTGGAAGGGTCTGGTCATAAGCCTGTACTGGTAAATAAATTACCTCCATAAATAACTTCTGGTAGTCTGAATTTGCATTTCAGAGGATTGAGCTTTAAATTCACTTAGCACACTCTGTCCAGAACTTTCCTGAGGTTTCTGTCATGCTCTGCTACATCATTACCTCCAACCAGTAAATCATCAACTAGTATTGCACACTTGTAGCCTGAAAAAATTTGGTCTATTGCATGATGAAATACTTTACTGACAGAATTTATTACAAAAGGCATCCTGAGGAATCTGTATCTACCAAATGGGGTACTGAATGTAGTCAGTAGTGAATATTTGTGATCAAGCATTACTTGCCAGAATGAACTCTTTGCATCTAAGACAGTAAAAACAGTGGCATTTGGCATGAGGATGGCAATCTCCTCGACTGTACACATAGGATGATGAGGTCTTTTTAATGCCTTGTTCAAGTCTTTTGGGTCAATGCATATTCTGATTTCATCTGCATTTTTCTTATGAGCAGCTACCATGGAAGACACCCACTTTGTTGGTTCTGTGACCAGACAAATCACACCTTGCTGCACCATTTTCTCTAACTGGACCTTGACTTTGTCCTGCATAGCTATTGGAACTGTCCTTCCTGGTCTGACCTCTGGACTGATCTTTGGGTCTATTTCCATGGTGTAAACAACTGGAAGTTTACCTAGCTTGTAATCAAAAGCATCAGCATACTCTCAGAAAATAGTGTCAGTAAAACTGGGACATGTGCTTACATGATGAACGTCTTTGGTAAAAGAAAGCAGTTCATTCTTAAACTGTCTCTGAGTCTTAATAATAACTGCACAGGTCTTCAGACTACATAAAATTGCAAGCTGTAATGGTTCCCAGATGAATAGCATGAAAGCAGTATTGAGCCTTCGGTTTGAATTTCTTCACCTCCATAAGCAACAAGCTTTGCACAATTGACCAAATTAAGTTGCTCGCCAGCCCTCAATTTAACAAATGTTTCTGCTGACATTACATTACACTTTGAACCAGTGTCTGCTTTGAGCTCCATGGGCTTGCCATTGAACAGGACAATACAAAATACTTCATTCTTTGCCAACAAATCTATTGCATTATCTATTGCATTAACCTTTTCACCGATCACTGATGCACCATCTACATAGAAGGTTCCAGCTTTCTACATGATTAGCTTGCTTTTTTGAGTGACCTTTCTTAACATCTGAATGAGACTTGCTTGATTTACAAAACTTTTGAAAATGGTTCCATTTTTACACTTGTAACATTGCTGACCAAATGCTAAGCACTTCTCTCTTCTAGACTCATGATTGGCACCACAATTATGACAGTTAACAATAAGACTTGACTTGGGTTTTGCTGATTCACCCTTATACTGTACTGAGCATGCCCTTTTTACTGAGCTAGTCTTGGAACGTGCTAGAAAGCTACGGGTTCTCCCTGCCCGACCCTCAGGGGTTGCTGCTGCCATGTGCTTAGACCTGTTTCTGCTTGCCACATGTTGCATGCTGTCTATGTTTGCTCTAGAGGCTGTTGCAACCATGTTCTTATCACTTGCAAGCATACTTGTGTGCCTTTCTGTGAGCTCATGGATTTGACAAATCTCTTTAATTGTGCTTAACATTAAATCACTGTCACAAAGCAAAATCTTTCTCACTGCAGAACTATTAACACCACTCACAAGCCCGTCTTTTATTAACTCATCTTTCAAGTCACCAAATCTGCACCTTTTAGCTTTGTTTCTCAAGTCAGTAATGCAAGCTGCAAACGTTTCACCTGGCTTTTGGTGTCTTGTGTAAAATAAGTGTCTCTGTAATGTAACATTTGTCTAAATTTGCATTTTAAGCACTCAGGGTTCTTCCTTGATTCAGCCGGTGCCACAATATACTATGCTGGTGCATAGAAAAATGAACTTTCTCTTTCAATAGCCTGTGACCTTGCTAAGTTAAGCAAAATGAATGACTTTGTATGTGCATCTTTGTAAAAAAAAAAAAAAGCTGCTTGTATGAAAATATTGAGTTTGTGCTCGAATACTTACCAATTCTCTGCTATATTATGATCAAACACAAGTGGACTTGGTCTGTGAAATGCCTCTGCCATAGCAACACACAGTAGTGAAGGTGATTGAAATTATGTACAAGCATACACACATAAATATATATATGCCAGAACTTTATGCCAGTACTTGTAATTATGCCTAATAGTACAACAAACTCTTTGAAATAACTGCACTTTGCCAAATAATTCTCCATAGCACAAGAACACTCTGAAGCCACTGTACTTAAGAGTGTTCTTGTGCAACCACTCCTTATCAGTGTAAGAAATACTTTGAAATGACTGTACTTTGCGAATAAACTGTACATGGCAGAAAAAGTTCAGAGTAAGAAACACTTCAAAATGAATACACTTAGTAAATAAACTGTACACAGCACAGAAACTCTTCAAAATGGCTGTACTTTGTGAAATAACTGCACAGTGTAAGAAACACTTAGAAATGGCAGCACTCTGCTAATAAATGCACACAGCACCAGCACAAAAAACTTTTCAAAATGGTTGTACTTTGCACTTTGCAATATAACTGCACTTTGCAGCCAGCATACTCTTTGAAATAATTGCATCGTAATAAAGCATACACTGTGCAAACACTCTGCACATGCTGAGATACTTCAAACTCTAGTTATGCTTTGAATGACTCTGGTCAATGCAAAATAGTAGTTTGTGCCCAAACACGGTCTTTAACTAAAAACATGCAGTCACCTTGCTTTTTAAGCTTATTTTGCCCTTTTATTGTACTCGTTATGCCCTTTTAATCTCTTATTATGCTCATTATACTTTTCTTGTGCCTGTTTTACTTTAAACATGCTCGTTATGCAAGCCGAAGGTAATTCTGAGCCCCATATGAATATCTCTGCTAGTTTTATCAAATATTGTAGTTTGAAATGTTTCATTTAATTAATAATGCATTTTGTGTCTTTTGTTTGATTAATAATACGTTTTGTGCTACTAATTTGATTAGTAATGCGTTTTGTGCCTTACACATGCTCCATTTCGTTTTCTGTGCCAAATAAATCATTTGTGCAGTTTTTTGTTACCTTCAGTTTGTTTCTGTCCCTTTTTTATTTGTCTGATCTCTGTTGCACTCAACCAGCTCAGTCTGCATTCACCTTCAACTCTGCACCTCATGGCTTGAAAGGGTTGCTCTCTTAATCCTGGTTCTGACGCCATGTCGCTCGTCTGGTCAGGATAAAACAGATGAACATTCATGGGTTCAGTTCAAGGAGCGTTATTACACACAAATGCATCAAGAATGAGGCTTTGTAACTTAAATAAACTTATAAACAGACTGACTACCGCACTCATACATGTTAACACTCTGGCTGTTCTCTCAAAATTGCACTGCTGCCTGCACGTGCTAACTATTTATATGCATGTGCTTACAGCTGGAAATGCTTCTTAAAGGTATATACACACATTCTGTTCTACAATCTTTGCCTGCTGTCCCTGACTAACTAAAAATAAAACTGGGGTGAACTGAGATTCTGTATGTTTACTTTGTGGCTGTTGAGAGTCCACACCTTAATGACAACTACCCACAGGCTACTGAATTCCAATTACACACTACTGCAACCATTTAATGTGGCTTCCAGATAATATTCCACTGACCTGCCACCAAATAATGTGACGTCTCCCACTATCTTGGGCCAGTAACTAAGGAGCTTGAATGTTCACTACTGACTTCAATTTGAGACTGTCGCAGGAGTAATATTTCACAATTTCCCACTACGAGCACAACAGGAACATGCTCTATAGCCTGGGATTGAACTGTATACTTCTGTCCATCCCAAATGCAACTCCTTATTGCACACTCCAGACAAATGTGTCCCAGTTTAAGACCTCTAATACACTCACACTTACACTTAAATAAATTAAATCTCACACATCCAGACACTTCTGGGAAAGCCTGACACAGATTTCCAGCTGTGTTGATTCCCCAAAATAATATGGTTATGCTGCCACCAATCAGAGGGCCTTCATGCCCTTTAAGGGGGTGTCCAGTTATGAAAATTAAATATTAAAACAAATAGCAAATGACCTAAGCAGCTAGGCTTTTGGAGTGGTCTGAGAAGTTATCAAGGCAAGTATAAGCACTCTGAAATCACTAAAGAAAACACTGATTGACCAGCCGAAATGTAAGTCAGTAAAATATTTAATGAGCAAGATGATTAAAAATATGAAATGGTAATTTCCAATAAACAGATCTCAATCACCAGGAAAATTAAATCAATACTGTACGATAGAAATCCAACATTCAGAAAAATACTGTACGATAGAAATCCAACATTCAGAAAAACACTAACTGATCTAATTGATTAGTTATAATTTCCTATCTGACTAAACAACACTGTCCCTGATCAAAGCTAAATTACTACAACAGAGCCAAGGCAGGCTTACAGTTCTTCATGAGTCCTTTTTGATATCCACTGCACAGTACATCTGTGAACAGCTCACAACTATAACTGACAACTGACTTCATCTGTCTTCAGCAGGCTCTTTTATAGACTAGCCTAACTGTCATAACTATTCCAGCTTTAATTTTCATTTCATATTTTGAAAATCAACCAACAGCTACAAAAGTTCCTTCCTATCTTTCTGATTCTGATAATAACACATAGCAACTGTCAATATTCTGATGACATCATCTTCAGAGCAGCTGAATGTGAGGCAGCTTGCCTTTAGAAACTTTCTTCACAAACATGCATAGTTAGAAATGTAAAAGTACACTGTTCAAGTCTTTAAAACATTCTGTACAAACAGAATATAAATAAACATGTAAGATCATATTTACAATATCATAGCTAGTTATGCTGGCATGTAATACACAGGTTAATCGGAAATTATGTACAAAAACTCAGCCAGACATGTTAGCCTAATTAACAGTATCTAATTTCTTCACAACAGGCATAAATGAAATATTGTGCGATGCTGTAATTTATATAGACTTCAGCCTTTGATATTTTTGTACATAAACACTAATCAGTAAATTAGAATAACTAGGTATTAGTGTAACTTAATAAGGTGAATAGCTTCATTACTTACAAATAGGACATGGCAATTGGACATGTGAATTCTAGGTTATAGTCAAGGTGTCTCTAGGCCAGAGGTAGTCAACTCGTGGCCCTGGAGCCACATGCGGCTCTTCCACCCCTCTTAGGTGGCTCCCTGTAGCTTTGAAGAAAAACAGTAATATGGAAATAATTAATGGCCATTTTTATTTTATTTTTATTTTTTCTTTCAAAGCAAACGCCTCTTATTTTGGAGATTGAGGTGATACTGTGAGACTACAATAAAAAAAAAAAGTGTTTTAATATTTTGTCAACCAAAATATGCAACACATCCTGCATTGTCTACAGCCTGCCACCATTCCCTGCCATCTGCAGGTGGCTAATTTTCAGTTTTTGACCTCCTGTAAGCTGACCATGGATAAATCCAAAAAAAAGAAAAATCTTGGAAGAAAACAGAGGGTTTAATTCTGCTTGGACAGATTAATTTCCTTTCACTGCTAATGATGCTGGCTTATCTGTATGGTTGATATGTTACGAGAACTTAGCAAACAACAAAAAATGTAATGCTGAAAGACATTTACAGAACAAACACACAGCATTTGCTGAAAAGTGCTAAGCTGGAGATGAATGAAAAAGAGCAATTTCGGAACTGCTGCAAAAATCTGATCAGAGCAAATATACTTTGAAGAAATAGATCAAGTCTGTAAACTTGACTACTGCTGCTAGTTTTGTGGCAGCTCGGGAGATAGTATGATGTGGAAAGCCATTCAAAGCTGGAGAATATCTAAAAGAATCTTGCATTAAAATATCAGAGCATCTATTCACGAACTTCAAAAACAAAAGTGAAATTGTTCAGAAAATTAGAGATATGCCTCTCTCTCTGCAAAGACAGTCAAGGACAGGACTATTAATATGGCAGCAAATATCAACAGTCAACAAACTGAGGACATTAATTCAGCTCCAGCATACTCAATCACCTGTGATGAGGCAAAAGATGTAAACAATATTGAGCAAACAGCACTGTTATGCAGATATATGAACTCTGATGGGCCACAGGAAGAAATCATTAAGTTGATACCATTAAAAGGCCAAACACGGAGGGGGCATTTGTGGGGCTATGGTGAATTGTTTAAAAGCCGAAGAAATAAACACACCCACAAGATGTTATTGGCTACTCATTGGGTATCTAGTATGAGAAGAGCACAGAAGGGGGTTTGTGACTTTACTTTGGACATTGTTGGATCAAAAGCTACTGATGGTTGACTGCATTCTGCACCAAGAAACACTGTGCATTCAAACATTTCCTCCTAAATGCATGGAGATGCTGAACCTTGTCATTCAAATAGTTAACAAAATAATGGCAAAAGGGTTAAATCACCAACAGTTCTGTCCATCATTAGATGAAGTCGACAGTGCATATTCAGATCTCCTGCTGCATAACAAAGTCTGATGGCTGTCCAAGGGAGAGGTGCTGAAATGGTTTGCTGCGTATCTGGAACACTTCCTGGAAAGCAAGAGACTCGCCTATCCTGAACTGGAACATCCAGATTGTCTGGAAAAGCAGCACCTTATGCTGGATATGACAGTGCACCTCAACACACCAAACAAAAGTCTTCAGGGAAAAGGAAACATGACCCTGCAGATGCTAGAGGATGTTTTTGCATTTGACCGCAAGATAATGGTGTTTGCCAGAGATGTACAGATAGGTACACTCTCTCACTTCCCTTCCCTGAGAGAGTTCAAAGAAGCACACAATCTCATAAATTGTGAGTATTTACAGTGTGCGATCATCGAAATGCAAACTGCATTTGTGGAAAGATTTTGTGAGGTCAGAAAGGAAAATAACACATTATCCTACCTGTCATACCCCTGGACATCAACCCATCCCTGCTGAACATGTCCTCATTTACACGAGTAAGTCAACCCGATCTTGAAATTGAACTGGCCGACACAGATGATAAAGACTTATGGATGTCTAAGTTCAAAAGCCTGACAGCTGATCTCAAAGATGTTGCCCGTCAGAAGGCCATTCTTGCTTTAAAGCACAAATGGAGTAATATTGGAAACCTCCCCAAACCCAACAAACTTGTGTTTGAAACATGGAATGCCATTCCCAACACTTACATGAACATGAAGAAGTATGCATTTAGAGTCCTGCCCATCTTTGGATCCACATACTTGTGCAAGCAGGTTTTCTTAAGCAAGAACTACATAAAATGCAAATATTGCTTGCGCCCCCTGGATGATAGCCTGCAGCCCTCTGTGAAGATCAAAGTTGCGTCTTACAGCTCTGATATAGAGAAGCTCTGCAGTGACGCTCAGTAACAGAAATCAAAATAAACTGGTGAGAACACTATCATTTGATAGGCTATTATTTTAAAAAATATTTATTTTGGACCATGAGCTGATGTAATTGTGTTTTATGTTCAGGCTGAACAGTTGATTGCTATATGTGGCTGACGAAAAAACAGAAGAGGATGATGGCACACTGAAATGGACTTATGTCATAATTAAATACAAACTGGCCTATTTTTATATTTACTCTTTTTAAAGCTATTAGGCTGCAGCTATATGTTTTATTTATTTCAAAGTGGGCTAATTTGTATTTTATTAATTTTCCATAAATAAGGGAAAGACTTAAACAGGCTTCGATAGTTCTTTGTTATATTTCAAAGTAAGCCTACACATGCCAGTGTTATTTTTCTTTTCTTCATAAGAGTTTGGTGTTTCCTTTATTATAACAGGTAAAAACAGCAATAAAATGTCATGTTTGTTTTCTTTTTATAGTTCTATAATTTCATAAATGCAACAAACTGTAGCTCTTTTATATATAGTATAATAACTATATATAAAATATTATACATTATGTGTTATCTTCATTTTAGGGGTCAAGTAGGTTTTGTGGCTCCAGATGAATTTTATTTGTTGGGAGAGGAGCCAAAAATGGCTCTTTTTTGATAGTGAAGGTTGCAGACCCCTGCCCTAGGGCCATACTTGTTTTAGATTGTACCTGTCAGATCTCTCTTTCATCTGAGGTGTTCTATAGTCTATATTGCATATAATTTGAAAATGTGTAAACTGATTGCATC
Source organism: Protopterus annectens (assembly GCF_019279795.1). Lineage (NCBI taxonomy): Eukaryota > Metazoa > Chordata > Ceratodontiformes > Protopteridae > Protopterus > Protopterus annectens. The sequence goes on from NC_056734.1 coordinate 363,682,470, forward strand.
TGTTTCAGATAGCGTATGTCTATAATACAACTTGACAAATTTGAGTAGAGAAAAATATGTTGACAAGTGTATCAAAAATAAGCCTATGATATTTTGGAGGCATAGATTTAAAAGTGAATATTTAGTATAGTACACAGTGATTGAAATGGTGGATACATTTAAGGACCTGGGTTTATGGGTAGATCTAGTTTTGAGTTTTTCCTGATCATATCAATCAATGGGGTAATGATAATTATAAAACTATAGGCTGTATAAAAAGATTTACAAAGTTTAGTAAAAAATCATTTGTAAGTTAAATTAGACCCAAACTATGGTATAGAATAATAATATGATAACCTTATAAGAAAACTGGCATGAGTAAATTGAAAAGCTTACAGTGAAAACATAGCAAGGGATCCATGGATATGAATGTTTGCTAATTATGAAAGATTAAAATATCTGAACATGTACAGTGTCTTGTATAGATATTTAAGTACAGATCTTATTCAGGTATATAGGGCATTTAGAGACAACTACCACTGGAAATGTTTGGGTTTATCAAAGAGTAGCAGAGAATCATCAGACAACCTAAGATTATATAGGAATGCTAAATAGACTAATTTGTTCTGCAAGAAAATAGCTGATACATGGAATAGACAAAAAATTAAATTAAAGCAAGCATTATTTTAGATATTTTTAAACACCATTATTGAATTACCACTTAAGACATGGGAAAGCATGCTATATGATGCAAGTTTTTATTCATTCCTCAACTAATGGGATCAGATGGTATTCTTAGATCCAATTCAGATGTTTTACGAGCTTGGGGCTACCAACAAACTCCAAGCTCCTTCACTACCCATAATGTACCACCCCTAACATCCCTAAGATTTCATTTCCCGCTTTATTGTTTAGACATGGCCACCTTCAGCTCTCAAGTTTTCAGTGAGAGACAAGTTAATTTTTCATATTTCCCTTTTAAAAACATTCTACAAAAGACTATTTCTTTAATCTTTAATCGTCATTTTTCATCTTAAGTCATTTCTGCAGTTTTCTTCCTTACACATTCAGTGTAAAGCCTTTCTACCATTGTTGGTGGGCCTAATTCCATCCCTTTACCCTTCTTTCCTCTTCTTTACGTGAATCTTTTTTATTTATCATTGTTGATATTTTTCTCATCATCTACAAGTTTTTCTTGTAGTTCTTAAATACCATTGCTGGTATTTTTTCTTTTCTTCTTCCTTGCCTTTCTGCTTATTTTTCCTTGCCTTTCTTCTTCTTCTTACAGCTTTTCCCAGTTAGGGGTTGCCACAGCGGATCACCTGTCTGCTCATGATTGGCAGTGGAGTTTTATAGTGTTGAGTTGCCAGCCCGGCTCCCAACCTTCCACAGAAGGCACACACACACATGCACGCAGTCATGCCTAGGGCCAATTTAGAGTGTCCAATCCACCTACAGCATGTTTTTGGAATGTGAGAGGAATCCTGAGCACCCGGAGGAAACCCACGTGACCACAGGGAGGATATGCAAACTCCGCACAGAAGGCACCCCATCCTAGGATCGAACCGGAGAACCTCTTGCTGTGAGGCGGCAATGCTAACCACTGCACCACCACGGCCGCCCTTTCCTTGCCTTTCTGCTTATTAAAAAAAGGTTTACTTTAACTCTTCTGTCTCTTTTAACTAGAAAGATGTAAGAAAGATGTCTGAGAAAGGTCCAGCAGGTTTCAAAAAATTTGACAAGTGTGGGCACAAGATGCCTTTGTCTGATGCCCACAGTCTGTGTGTTTACTGTTTATAACTAGAATATTTAAAACAGGACTGCATTATTTGTTGTCGGTTCAACCCCTGAGCTTTAGCCATCTTCTTTTTCCGAAGCCATTGCTGGGGTTCAGTCCCCAAGTGTACATCTAAAGACTTGTCAAAAAGGTCTAGATCCTTGAATTCTACAGCCTCTATCTCTTCTGAACAAAGAAGAAAGAAAGAAAAGCTGGATCCAAAGTTACGTCTGATCTACCCATCATCAGATCCAACCACTCATACTTTGGATCCTACAGCCTCGGATCCGATCAAGCATACTTTGGATCCTGCATCTTCGGATCCGAAGCTTTTACCAAGGACTACCTATTCACCAAGCCTGGATCCAGTTCCTTCCAGGGTCCCCTCTCCCTTTCTAGAGAGGCACTGAAACTCACTGTCCCTAGTATCCTCTCATTCCTCCAGGAGTCTCACGGAAGTACATGTGGAGAGGATGATAAGAAAATTTTTCACAGAAAAAATTCAAACGGGAGTACTCATGGCTCCTACCCCTTCGGGTCAGGAAGTCCATCCATCTAGCACTCCACCGATAGCAGCTCCTTCTCTAATTCAGTAATGACCAAGGCCAATGAAAGAGACCCAAACTTTAATATAAAATGTACAAAAGCCAATACAAGCTCCAGTGCCTCAGCCAAAACGGCCTTTCAAGAGTCAAAAAGCATAACACCAGCAAAAATTAAATCCATCACTGCATTAAAAAATCCACCAATACAAATAATTCAGTTAAACAATTAAATAAGAAACAATCAAATAAAATAAAGCAATTCAGTACAAGAACCCTATACTTTATAAAAACACTTTCCAATTGCATTCTAAATTTAGGCCATTAGGGGTCAGAGTACCATATTTCAAAATAAAAAAAACTCTCTTTAAAAAGTAGCTTCTGTTTTAAATCCCTGTCCATAAAAACTTGTACCTTTTCTAATATGGTACCCTGAAGAAGTTTTTCATTCCCATTATGGCACAAAGAAAAGTAAATGGCAACTGAATTTTCCACCCTTTGGTTTCTTGTATCCATCAGATGTTCTAAAAGCTCTTTTTTTGTAAAAAAGATTACATAGGCACTTCATGGCATATACTACCCCTTTTGTACTACAACTATACAACTCCTTAGGTGTATAAATTACATCATTAATTCTATCAAAAAATTGAACTACATGTGAAAAACTAGAACAATGCTTACAGGGAATGGTACCAACTTCTCCCACACCCATGTTCCTACATAGAATCGGTGTGGAATAATGACTATGAACCAACTTATCCTTCACATTACGGCCCATCTTATAGGAAAAACATAATTTATCAGGAAGCAACCTAACTAAGCTCTTATCTTTAAATAAGAAATCCCAATAATATTTCACAATATTAGAAAAAACATCAGCAAAAATAGTACACTCTCTAACAAAATACATAATTTTATTTTCTTTATTTCCAGGTTCACCTTTATGTCACTATACCACTTATTATGTCTGGAGATATCATATCAATCATCCTTGGCTAGCTGATTAGTGGATGCTTTATAATATGCATCTTGAATACAAGAGCTGTCATAGCCCCGTTGTTTAAATTGATCACACGTCTTTTTAAACTTGGCCTCAAGAACCTTTTGTTCATTACAAAGTCTTTTTATACAGAGTAATTCTCCATAAGGTAAAGATCTCATCAAATGGGGGGGGGGGGTGACAGCTCCCACCATGCAAAAAGTGGTTGTCATCCTCAAATTTCCTATGTAATCTAGTTTTCACACCAAGATTTACACCTTCCAATTCTAGATCTAAAAAGATGACATTCCTACCTCTTTGTACTCCATTAAAACATAAACCAAACTAATTATTATGTAAATCACCCAAAAAGTTGTTAACAATGACATCTCCCCCATCACATAAAAATATTAAATCATTAATATATCTATAGTATCGAACACATTTTTATAAAACCCAATATGATGAAGAAATTGTATCTCAAAACCCATAAACAAGTTGGCATACATGGGGGTAAAACATGCGCCCATGGCTGTGCCTCTCACTTGCCTATAAATTCTACCATTAAACTGAAAAAAAATATTAGTTAAACAAGACCATATCTTACAGAAAATTAGACAAGGGACTATCTGCCAAGAAATATCTTAAGGCCTTCATACCCTATTCATGACGTGTATTAGTGTAGAGGCTACAAACATCCATCACTAGCCAGAATTTCCCTGTTGACCAATTTATTGTTTTTGTCTTTTCCAAAAAATCAAAACTGTCAAGTATATATCAGTCTGAGGGATATAAGAAACCAAAGGGTGGAAAATTTAGTTGCCATGCACTTTTCTTTGTGCCATAATGGGAATGAAAAACTTCTTCAGGGTGCCATATTAGAAAAGGTAAAAAGTTTTTATGGACAGTGATTTAAAACTTTTTTAAAGAGAGTTTATTTATTTTGAATTATGATACCCTGCCCCTAATGGCATAAGTTTAGAATGCAACTGGAAAGTGTTTTTATAAAGTATAGAGTTCTTGAACTGAATTGCTTTATTTTATTTGATTGTTTTTTATTTAATTGTCTAATTGAATTATTTTTATTGGTGGATTTTTTAATGCAGTAATGTATTTAATTGTTTGCTGGTGTTATACTTTTTGACACTTGAAAGGCCTTTTTGGCAGAGGCGCTGGAGCTTGTATTGATTTTTGTACATTTTATATTAAAGTTTGGGTCTCTTTCACTGGCCTTGATCATTATTTTTATATCTTTCTGCCTGTGTCATTTTGTGTCCTTCCCTAATTCAACCTGGGGTTTTAGAGACCTTGGATCCGAGCCTTCCTGGTCTATCTGGTTTGAATCCGAAGAGAACATCATCTTCAGATCTGACTATTGCTCTGAGTGAAGCAGCTGTGATATCCTTGGAACTGGATGACTCTAGAAGCCGAAGCTTCCCTGTTGGATCCAAGAGGATGGGGTCAACTGTGATGTTTTCAGAGCATTTCTTCCTCTTGGAGCTTCAGCACTGGACAGCTCAGCTCTGACTTACTCCTTGGGTGGATTGCTGTTTTGGAAACAGGGATGTGACGAGGGAGAAACTTGCTATCTCAGCTCCGTTGGCCTCCTTCTCCCCAGGGCAGTCTGCCTTTGAGGTAGTGAGTAGAGTGTTTTCTGCTCCGGTAGGTTAGACTAGTCCTTCCCCCTTGGATCCACCACCTACTTCTCAGATGACTTTGTACCATGATCCTCAATATTCTACTCCACAGGGACAGGTATTTGATATTTTCTGATACTTCTCTTGATCAACACACTGAGGAAGTCTCTAGGAAGAGAAAGCACAAAGGGAGGCATTTGGACTCTCCTCAAGAGTCAGTCACTGATACTGATTATGATGATGGTAAGGTCCCCAAAATCACCACCCAGTGACATCTTCATTTGGAGACATTCTTGTGATCCTAAAGCAAAGGGATGACTGGTCTTCCCAAGACCCTTCTCTTGTAAAAGAACAAGCAAATGAAACCTCACTAAAGGTAACGCTGCTACACACAATCAATCCAAAAATAAAAAAAAATAGCAGATACCACCACTGAGAGAATAGCAATTTAATAAATCAGGTCAATAAAAACAGTAAAAAACAATAAAAAACAAGACATGTATCACTGATAAGGAATGATGAGCGCTTTCGGGCAATGCCCTTCATCAGATAAAATGCTCACTTTCAAACACTCATTTAAGGGAATGACATGCTCAGTATTGAACCTGCCTTTTCTTAAGGGCAGGTTTTAATGGGATGACATCATTGAGTCCTGGGTGTCTATGTGCTGTGAGTTCTTACTATTCACTCTGCCTCTTCACAGTCAGTGTCATTCACTACATCACCACCCCTAATACTTTTCACCAGATGCCAAATCACCATAAATTTAAAATGATGTCCTGGGTGATTAGATACATGTCTATACAGGGTATTATGCTCATTATATACCCTGATAGCTTATAAATGATTCAAAATCCTATTCTTGAGTGTACAGTTCATTTTCCCTACGTAATAACAATTGCAAAGTTGACATGTGGCAAGGTAAACCACATTGGTGGTCCTGCAGTTAGCTCTAACATTAAAGTAATATACCCTGCCTGTGATAGGGTGAACAAAGCTGGTTTCTTTATTAATATAACTACACATCTTACAGGACCCACAAGATCTAGTCCCTTTTTTCATCTCAACTTGTTGATTATCCTTTCTACCCTCATGACTCAATAAATCTTTTAAATTTTTATTCCTCCTGAAGCCAAAACTGGGTACATCTCCCACAACCTCCCTGATATTCTTATCAGAGAGCAAGATTTTCCAATTCTAACTATATTACATACCAGATGAATGTTTTTACTGTATGTAAACATAAGTCTAATCTTGCTACTTTGCCTACTGTTCTCATCTGAAACCCTCCTTGCATCTTGTTTTAACCACGGGCACATTCTACCCTTTTTAAAATCTCTCTTGGTCTGTGTGATGATCTGCACTTTCTGCTTGCTGTAGCCCCCATCTATGAAGTTACCTTCCAGACGTGCAATCTCTTCTTCAAAATTGTCATCCTCAGTGCATAGTCTGGATACCCTCCTTAACTGCCCAGTGATAATATTGTCAAATATGAACCTTGGATGCATGCTATCTTGCGTCAGTAAGCTGTTCTTCCAGCACTTTTTTCTGTATAGGGTTGTCTTGACCCCCCCTCCTCTTGAATTACCCTAACATCCAGAAAATCTATTTCTGCTTTTGAATAACTCGTATAAAATCTAAGGAAGTTGGTGGTGGACTCCAGATATTGGACAAAATCCAGTAACTCCTGTTCATTCCCTCCCCATAACAAAAAGATGTCATCCACAAAATGCCTGTAAAGGCATAATCTGTCCCTCCATTTGTTATGAGCCCCCATCACATAATAACTCTCCCAGTGAGACTGTACCAAATTAGCATATGAATTGGCACAGGGGGTGCCCATGGCCACCCCCTATATCTGGCGATAAAAACTGCCTTCCCACATAAATACATTATATTCTAGGACTATAGCCAGAAGATTCACAATCAACTCTATTGTACTCCCCTTTATCATATTCCTTTGTCAACAACCGCGATACTGCATCTATACCATAGTCATTCCTTATCATTATAAAAAGGCTCTTAACATCAAGTGTAACCATGATGTATTCCCCTCACTCACTAGCTACAATACAGTCTCTCAGTGAAGTCAGGAAGTGACCCGTATCTCTTTGACATCTCCTGTAACGATGTTAAACATGGTCTGAGCATACACTCCAACCATATGGAAATATTTTCAGTAATCCATCCCCTCCCTAAGACAATAGGTCTCAAGGGGGGATTGTGCACTTTAGGTAAAGCTTTAAATACAGGAGTTACAGGATGTTCTATCCACAAAAAAATCAAAGAGCTCCCTATCCATCAAACCAATAGCTTCCATGTGCTTTAATCCAGCCCTGACCTTAGAAATAAGACTCTTTGATGCTAATGGGGGAAATGCTGAGAGGAATCAGTATTTCTGGAAGCATTTGGTACTAGTCCATCTACATTTGGATTACTCCACCAGCCAATAAACTTATTGATTTAATTTCCAAACTGGAGTGGATGAAACCTGATACAATTGATCCAATCCCCAAGAGACCAGACAGGATTCTGGCTCCACCAGTAGGCCTGGAATATTGGAGTAAAAGGATTCCGGCAGATGCCTTGGTTGTGGCAGTGGCTACTAAAAAGTAACTCACTGAACAGAGTTCCACTGTCCATGCTCCTAATAGAGAATCAAGGGTATTAGACAGATTTGGGAAGCATATTTATGCTTTGGCGACGTTTGCACTTAGATCACTGAATTATTTAGCACATTTTGCTAGGCTACAAAACGATTTGATTAAAAAATTTTCCACATCTCTTTCTGGAACAGGAAATGCTGAGGCTTAATCTTCAGTAGTCTCTCAGCTGGCTACCCTACGGGCTATATCCAGTTCATCCGTGAGGCTTATCTCATACACTGCAGAAGGTACCTCAGGGGCTGTGGGTTCAGGGATTTCCATCAGGAGGCATGCCTGGATGTAAAGTCCTTCAAGTTGTCATTCATCAATGCTCCCTTTGATGGCACTATTTATTTGGCCCCACAGTGAAGGACACACTCTCCAGGCATGAGAAAGATTGAAAGACCCCCTCTGCAGTGAGCATGCATTTTTCGACCCCTCAAAGAACCTTTTCCAGGAACAAAAGGTGGTTCAGAAAATCTCTGGGTCATTTCCAGGATGTGATGACCCACTACACACTGGGAGGATGACAAGTACACACAGTATTTCTAGATGCAGCTCTCTGCATCAAGTTCAGTTTCCCTTAAGAGCACACAGAGACCACAGTCAGTCCAGGGCTGGTTTCTCCCTCATTCTCCATATCCCCAATAAGATTCCCCAAAAGCACAGCTATAGGGTTGATATCTCAGCTGGGTGGCCAAGCCAAGGCCTCCTGCACCCTCTCTATCCAACCAGTGCTTTGTGTCCCTGCCCAAGTAGCTGACACACACACACACACACACTCTTTCAGGTTTGATTTACACACACACACACACACACACACACACACACATGCACACACCTGTGAAAGGCTGGAACAGGTTTACTACCTATGCCCCCTTTTTCCCAAACTATAAGGTAGTTATCACTGCCACCAGCTAACGCCTTATGAGCTACTTTAAGACCCTTAACAAAGGGTGTCCAATCTTACTATGTAATGTTAATTTTAATACAAATGGTAGTTTGACCAAAAACAAGGCTATCAGGAGTGGCCCACAGAGTGCCACCAAATAAATATGCAAGTACTCTCACAACTTACATTTCTCTAGACAGATCAGCCACAGTGAAAGGTTTAAATATATTTAATAATAAATAATAAAAGAACAAGAACATGCTCAGTATATATTCACATTGACATCAGAGTTCAAAACCACAAGAAATATTTAAAACAACATTGCAGGACAGTCTCAAATAAAATAAAGAAAAATATCTAAACTAAGCTTTGCTGTATATCTAAAAGAGTTACTATACCCTAGAAACTTAGTTAAAGAGCAAGGCAGATGTGGTGAAGGATTCTTGTCAGTTCCAAGACAGAATACAGAATGCACTGTCTCTCTCTAGGATACTTGTCAAATTAATCTGTCAAATATTATTGCTGGGATAACTTGCAGACTGACATAATTTCTTGTCACCTGACTCTATCCCAGGTGAAAGCCCCACTGCTGGGAGCTGGCAGTATCTAGCATCTACCTGTGAAAATATATAGACCTTGGATCTTTGGCAGATGCTGGAAATCAAAAACAATTGCATTCTTTCATACTTTCAGAGGTAGTAATTGGTTCACTCCGTAGACAACACAGAAGGCTTTTCAGCACAGATACTCCGTCTATCTGTATTGAAAACTGAAAGATACCATCTTTTATTGCATAGCCATAAAGTAATTTAATTTCACCTATTTTTCTGAAGTTAACTTCCTGTATTCCAGTTTCCACTGTTAAATGTATACAGTTAAACAGCTATAATAGTGCATGTACATTTCTGTTCTTTTCCAGTAGGCCCACCATGGTTACATTTTAAGCACAAGTACTTTATAAAATACCTTTTTAACATACATTTCTGTACCAGCAATTTGATATATACAGATGACGTACAGTTCTAATACATTTGAAACACAAGCATTTTATGTAATCATTGATATTCATAAATGACATAAAATTATTTACAAAATTCCAGATAGCTGTGATGGCAGTATTCCCATTTGATACACAGGACACACTTTGAGTTGGTTCCCCAGAGGCAGAGGAGGGAGCAATAATGGAAGACTATGGCCCCATGGCAGAGGATGTCCATGAAACTGGGGGTCTAGAGATTCCTTTTCAGGCAGGCCCTTTCAGTGCTCCTGAATGGAGGCATGATTACCTACCTTTGGAGGCAGTCAGGGGTCACTTACCTCTGCACCAGAAAGTCTGACTAAGCATACCAAAAGACAGTTGTGTGCAGAGAATTATTTCCAGAGGTTATATAATTCCCTTTTTCCTACCTCCTGTGATATCCAGAAAAATTCCCAATGATCCACCCAATCAGATGAAAGCAGCAGCACTAGAAATCTGAAAGCTACTAGAAAAAAAAAAGAGTCATCCAAGAGGTCCCACCAGATCAGACAGAATCCGGAACTTACTCAAAATTATTTTTAGTGCCAAAGAAAACAGGGGACTGGAGTCCATATTTGGATCTCAGTGTTTTGAGCAAGTCACTTTTACACAAAAAGTTCCAGATGGTCATGGTTCAGTCTATTCTGCCCTTTTTGGGAAAGCACAACTGGATATGCTCGATAGATCTTCAGAATGCATACTATCACATAAAGATGACTCTATAAGATACTTGCGCTTCCAGCTGGAAGCCAGTCATTACCAGTTCAGAGCACTGCCCTTTCACCTCACCACAGCCCCCAGGCTGTTCAGCAAGTGCATGGCACTGGTTGCAGCTCACTTACGACTGCAAGGATTCCGGGTGTTTCCATATTTAGACAACTGTCTCATGACCACCCTGACCAGGCATCGACTGATAGAAGCTCAGGATCAGATGTTACACACCTGTTCACTCATCTGCAACCAAACCAGACATTAGAAGCCATAGGAACAGTGTTCAACACAGTATCCATGGTAGCTTCCTTCCTCTATTGAGAGTGCAAACAATAAGGACGCAGGTCATAAAAATAATTTGCAGTACCAGAATTTCATTCCTATTGATTCTGCAACCACTGGGATCAGTGTCAGCAGCAATAATTTTAGTCCCTTTAGCAAGATTCCACATGAAAATTCTTCAATGGATGATAGCAACACAGTGGTCAGTGCTTTCTCACCCCATGTCTGTGAAGATAAGAATAACCCAGGTGAGTAAACAATACCTTTCCTGGAAGATGCAGTCAAATCAGCTGTTACAAGGTCATCCTTTCATCTTCCCTCAGCCCAAGGCGAAAGTGACCACAGACGCTTCCCATATTGCATAGGGGGGGTCACTTCCTGGGGAAAACAGTCCAATGTACTCTGTCCCCTGTAGAGGCCAACCTGCATATCAATTTTCTGGAGATGAGAGCATTGCTCTTAGCATTGCAGATATTCCAGGGCTCTCTTCCTCTTGGAACTGCAATTCAGACAGACAACATGTTAGTAGTCTGGTACATCAACAAGCAAGGGGGAGCCAAATCGTATCCCCTGTGTCGGGAAGCCCTCCGTGTGTGACAGTGAGTGATATCTTCCAACCATTTCCTAATAGCAGCACATATTCAGGGGAAGTCCGATGTGATGAACAAACTTAGCAGGTCCATTTTACTACCTCATGTGTGGTCTCTCAACAACAAAGTGACAGAAATAATTTTCAATTGGTGGGGTCGGCCTTGACTGTGATCTTTTTTCCAGTAGCTTCTTTGCTTTGATCCCTAAACAGGGGGAATCACTGAGGGATGCTCTGCTTCACTATTGCCACCCCAATCTTCTGTATGCTTCTCCTCCAGCCCACCAATTCCCAAATTCCTTCAGAAAGCAGCCTGGTTGAAGAGCAAAGTCATCCTCATTACACCTTACTGGCCGTAGCAGATTTGGTTCCCCTTCCTTTGGCCTCATCTACTATACACACCTTGGATTCTGGATCTAGTTCTAGATCTTCTGTCTCACCCAACACGTATGGTTCACCCGGATATCTCAAATTTCAAACCAATAGAGTGGTTTCTCCAATTCCTTTAATAGCCAGGCAACCAATGCTTTCTTCCCCTGTTCATTCCATACTTTTATCTTCCCATAAACCTTCTACTAGGAAACTCTACAGGAGTAAATGGAGAAGGTTTGTTTATTGGGCAGAACAGAATCTGATAGACCCCTTCTCAGCTCCAATTCGTTCTGCTCTAGAATTTGTAGTGAGTTTGTTTAATGAGGGTGCTAGTTCATCAACTATTAAAGTTCAACTAGTAGACAATCTCTAACTTAGTGGGATTACAAAATTATTCCCTGGCTTACTCTAAGCTGTGCAAAGCAGTTTTGAAAGGTACTCTTCTGCTAAGACCCCAGTATAAATACCCCATGCCACCATGGGATTTAAATTTGGTACTGCAACCTTAATAGACTCTCCCTTTGAACCTGCAGGTAAATGTGATCTTAAATTTTTGAGATGTAAAACGTCTTTTTAATAGCAATTACATCTGCTTAGAAGAATTTCAGAACTTAAAGCATTATCTTCTAAGCCTCCACATTTGATGGATAGGGTCATGTTATTTACTAATGCTTCCTTCATTCCAGAAGTGGTGTCAGAATCCAGAATTAACCAATCCATTAACTTGCCAGTATTTTTTCCACAATATACAAATAAAGGGGAATATATGCTGCACTTACTGGATATTCATAGACAATTACATTTCTACCTAGAAAGACGGATACGTTATTTGTTTCCTTTGCATATAATAAATTGGGTGAATTGGTTACAAATGTGATTCTAGCTAAATGGCTAACAAATTGTATCTACTTTATCTATAGCAAATTGAATCTTCCCTTACCAAAACTATTAAAGGCTCATTCAACCAGATTTATGGATACTACTGCTATATTCCAGTCTAGAGCTTCTATGGAAGATATATGTGAGCTGCATCTTTGTTGAATCCTCATACCTTTATCACTCATTACAAACCCGATTTTGTTTCAAGGGCAAGAGCAGACTTTAGCTCAGCTTTAGTCAGGAATATCCTTCCTTAGAGTCCACACAGGAATTTAGGTAGCCGAGAACTCTGTCCCATTAGTTGAGGAATAGATGAAAATTGGCAACATCAGATAAAGAAGTTATGTCCTTGCCAAAATGTTCTATCTGTGTTGTCCATTATCCCCACCCACCATCCCCCTCCATATTTTATAACTGACTTCTGGAGGAATGAGGTACTTCAGGATACCTATGTCTTTTCTATTGAACTCCAGTCATGCTACTTCTTTTATAGGCTTCCTGTCAAGCTGCAAACAAGATCTTAGGGATGTTAGGGGTGGTGCATCATGGGTAGGGAAAGAGCTTGAGAGTTTGTTGGTGGCCATGAGCTAGTAAAATGGTGGAGTCTGATCGGTGATTCAGATCCGATCCCATTAGTTAAGGAAGAATGAAAATGGACAACACAGATGAAATGTTATAGTAAGTACATAACTTCTTTTTAACAGAAAAGAAAACAAATCATATTAATATTTTTTCCATTTACATGCATTATACATTGCACATCTTTCATTTGTAACTGTCATCAGTCCAACATTACAAAAATTGCTGAATTCCTGCCTTCCATTAACCAACACTTCTCCTCCTTCTTCTGAACTAATGTATGTAATACTGCAAGAATTTCCATTTATTTCTATGTAATTTGCTCCTTCCCTTTTCTAAACATCCTTCTTCCAGCTCTTTTATAATTTTCATTACTTTTAATACATTTAGTTTAGACTTGATTTCCATGTTCTAGTTTTAGCAGCCAACAGAATTAGAATTAATAAGGTCTTGCTATGTCTAGGCAGTTCAGATCCTGTGTCGCAGCACAAAAGAACTATTTTCTTAGTTACAGTCATTTGCTCACCCAATATTTCTGACAGAGTACTATTCAGGGAATTAAAATCTGCCAACTTATTATACTCCCAATACGTATGTTCCCAAGTACCTCTTTCTTCACAATCATACCTGCAAGATTTGCTGTCTTCTGAAGATAAATTATTTGAAGTCTGCTTGTGGTATAAAAATTCCTATGCAAACACTTCCAAGCAAAGGTCTTAACCTTCTGGACTTTGTTACATACTTGGGAGCCATACATATGTCCTCTCATTGTTCTTTTGTGAATTGCTTTGCCAATCTTTCCTCTTAGTCTTTTTTTTAAACTCCTATGAATCATTCTTACAGTTATTAAGCAGTATTTTATATGCTCTACTAATTATCCCTTTTTTAATAACAGCTTCTTTTCTAGATTCGACTAAAAACTCTACCAGAATAGGTCTTAGGTTCATAAGTAGGTACTAGGCTATTGGCCCTAGGGCCTATATAAGAACAGCCAAAAAGGTACCCTTGCTTTCGCCACCCAAGAAAATTATTTTCCTGTTCCCCTGTCAAGCAGAGCCACAGAAGTGATCCTCTGGGTGAATTTCCTATTTCCCATCCAGTCCTCAAGATTTTTCTTGAAGAGTGCTGAGGAGATCTGCTTGACATAGATAGGTAATCTGTTCCAGAGTTTGGGAAGTCTCTGGGACAGGAATCTAGCCCTCCAGCATGTTCTGCTTATTGTGGTGACAAGGTTTAGGTCCCTAGAGCATGTAGCTCAGAGGGATTGGGATTTATTTAAGTGGAGCATGTCCATCAGCTCTGGGTTTGACATAGCTTTGTATGTTAGGCAGAGATTGCCTCTGAGTAGGCGATATGCCACTGAGTAAAGCTGGAGTTTTTTGAGATGGTCTGCATAGGGCATCTGTTTGAGGCCAGTAATCCTCTTTGTGAGATATTTCTGTGGCCTTTCCAGTTGTTGTAGATGTCTTGTGATGTACACACCAAAAGGGGCATTGTACTCTATAATGGGTCCAATGAGTGATGAGTAGAGGGGAACAATGACCTCTTTTTTTTATGGATGAGAAACCTTTTGTGATGAGGTGTGCCACGTAGAAGGATTTCCTGACCACTGTGGCGATGCGATTATCAAAGGAGAGACTGCTGTCCACCTGTGTCCAAGGTCTCTTATCACACTTTCAGTGTTAAGTAGACTACCGCCTATGTGGTAGTTCATGGGTGCAGGGTTTTTACCAAAGGGGATGACAATGCACTTTTTGGCATTGAGCTTAAGGCCATGGCTTTGACACCAGGCATCTGTCTCAGTGAGGCTGTTTTGTAGGATGTCCACATCGTTAGGAGTTTCAATTATGGCTCCTAGTTTGCAGTCATCTGCAAACTTAGTTAGCCAAAAACCTTCTGTATTAGCCTGTACTTCAGAGAAGTAGATACCAAACAGGAGAGGACCCAGGACTGAACCCTGTGGTACTCCACTTGTCACTGGTCTGAAGTCTGATTTGGAGTCTGCTACTTTCACAGTGTGGGTTCTTTCAGTAAGCCAGTTGGCAACCCATCTTGTGACATAGGGATTTATACCTAGTTTAGTGAGTTTATCTATAATTCCAGAGTGGGGGATGGTGTTGAGTGCCTTGGCGAGATCTAGATAGGCTGTGTGAACCATCTTACCCTCATCTATGGCTTTGGTGACTGCTTTAAAGAAGTCTACCAGGTTTAGGAGACATGATCTGCCTTTTACAAACTTGAACTGTGTGGGGTCCAGAGTTTGGAGATCTCCAGTGTCTTTGTTTATGAGTTCCATGATGATACGTTCCATGGCCTTGCAGACTAGGCTCATCAGGCTAATGGGGTGGTAGTTCTTGGGGTCTGTCATGGCTCCCCCTTTGTGGAGTGGGATAACCATTTTGGTGCACCATTCAATGGGCACAAAGCCTGAGGTGAGGCTATGACTGAACATGGTACTTAGGTAGGGTGCCAGCAGTTCATTCTGTAGTTCGTGTAGAAGGCAGCCTGGGATGTTGTCAGGTCCCATGGATGCTGTGTTCTTGGCTTTGGAGAATGAGGTTTTTACCTGTGCAGCCGTGATTACAGGAACTTTGCATTCTTCCGGTCTTTCACTTAAGACTCCTCTATCCCTTTTTCTTTTCTTATAGTCTGATATTTATCCCTAGTACGGAAAGCAGTCTGTATCCTGCAGTCCAAATTTTGTCTTGGCCTCATTCCACTCTATCACCTTTTCTGCTCTAATTATTTGCTATGAATATCTTGGTTCCTTTGAAAGTTTTCTATGGTAAATTCCAGCACCCTTTTTCCTACTTTCTGTATGCATACTTGCTGTCATCCCTATTGGCAAAATCTCCTTTCTCCATTCTTATGATGGATGTATTCTTAGAATACTTTCTCTTTAAGATTTGCACCCAAAATTTTACTGTCTCTTCCTTGAAATATACATTTGCTTCATCATCATCCTGTTCCATTATTAATTTTAACCTTCTGCTTGTGTTATGTATACAAGCCTTAACCATGTAACTCTAAAAAAATCCTTTCAAATTAGGTAATCCTAAATCACCATGTATTGGAAGGGTTGTCTTATCCCACTTAACTCTTCCCACCCCAGATAAGTTCTTACAATATTTTACTAATTATTGCCCACAACGTCTCATCTGGTTGATACAAATATGCCTGACCCATATGTAAAATGAAAGGGACTAAAACATTTTTCAATGCTTGTATCTTACTGTCCTTATCCATACTCCAATAGTTTCCAGTTTGTCAGTTTTTGTATTATCTTTTGTTTAGTCTCTTGCCACATATCCTTGGATAACATAACAGAAGTCTTTTTAATTCATACTGCTAAATACTTCATCTTATTGTGTCCCCATAAATATGGGTATTGTTGAATCATCTTTATCACTTTCTTCCCTCATAACTTCCAAACTTCCACAGGAATACCGACTATTCTGGGAAACTTTCCTGAAGATTGATTCTATATCACTGTTTTTATCTCATCTCCTTCTGTCTTAACTGTTAGTTATTGCGTCTCGTGTACCTCTAACCTTGGCATAATTAAGACTTTCATAAATAAGACTTCATTAATATTTCCATTTATACTTTCTTGATTTCCACTAATTTAAATAATATTTCTGGAATATCTCTAATACCGCTACAAAATATTTGGTTATTTTTCTTCTTATAGGCTCCCTAAGTTTGGTGACAACCGTTTCTACTTTCCATTACCTAAGTTGCTGTGCAAGCAGTTTTTATGCCCTGCAGTTATTTTTAGAATTATTATGAAAAATCACTGCTTAACAGCAATCTTTATAAACACATGCATATTATCTAGATACTCCCTTATTTTCTCTTTAGCACTCTGCATTTGTGCCTCTTCTTGTTCTGTGAAATTCCCCTTATTCTTCAGTACTTTAACCTTTGTCATCCTCTCAAAGTAATTCCTTTTGCTTCTTAACCATATCTTTCTTTTTTTAATTCTGTCCTATGTAAACTCCATTTCCATTTTTTCCCACTCACTAGCTATAACTTCTGAAGATATTTATCTTCCTTAATAACTCCTGAATAATTTCGACTACCCTATTCTAAATCCCATTTTTATTTTATCTCACTCAGTAACTATAATTTCTGAAGGTATTTATCTTCCCTAATAACTCTTTAATGATTTACACTACCCATTCCTTAAATGTCTGCCTTTTTAACAGGTAGGTGGGAGACCTCCATGTCTCATTTTTTTACTTCATTACCCCAAATTTTTATCTTAGTTTTTACTGGTGCATGATCTGATACAGTTATTGGATGTGTGTTGATGTTTTCAATTAAATGCACATAGTCCTGTTATATATAATTCCTGTCTAGTGTATCCAGTTATTGTACTTCAGGGAATGATATGTAAAGTCTGTCAGAGGTCCTACTACTGAATTCAACTCTTCCATACCAAATATTTTCATAACTTTCTTCAGAAATCTGCCATCATTTGTTATATATTCCCTTCTAGGACCCCTGATACATCTTCACTATTGTAAATCAAATTCCATTCCCCACCTATAAGTAATATTCCCTTCTGAAAGCTTATTATTTCTCCCAAAATTTTCTTAACATCCCTAGTAGTAGTTTTTGTTGGAATATAAATATGTGCCAACATAATCCTCCTGCCTTACCAATATACCATTACTACAACAAGTCTACCATTTTATTTCCTCTTGTGTCACTAATAGTCTCCTGTAGCAATTAGTATAATTAATTATTTTTTTCCATTTGTTCCTGATATTCTGCAGAATATCCATTCTGAAATCCTTTCTTTGTCAAATTCACATCCTCATTTATCCAGATGTGCCTCATGCAACATTGCTATTTACACTGTACATTTCTCAATATAATTCAGTACTCTTTCCTTTTTGTCTTTTACCTATAAGACCATTTATGTTCCAGGATAATATACACTAGACTAGCCATTATGATACAAAGCTGCCTGTTATACATGACAGTTTTTTTAATGTGTATTTCCAACTTCTGTGTTACATGCACACACTGTTTGGCAGGCTGATCTGGTATGCAGTTGTTTTTTTCTCATTTAATTTTGAACCTATGTCTCAGTTTTCAAGGTTTGTTTGTCTTTTCAGCTTTTCCTGGTTAGGGGTCGCCACAGCGGAACTCCGGTCTGCTAATGATTGGCAGTTGATTTTTATGGTGTCGAGTTGCCAGCCCAACACGCAACCTTCAACGAAGGCATGCCCATTCACACATGACTTTTGAATGCCACTCAACTGCGGGGAGGATATGCAGATTCCACACAGAAGGCACTCCAGCTGAGAATCGAACAGGAGAACCTCTTGCTGTGAGGCAACAATGATACCGCTGCACCACCGCGGCATTTGTTTTAATAATGACCATCAAACAAAAAACTAAATACATTTCTAAAACACCCGCTTTTCTGTTAACTTAGCACAAACATGCAAAACTATGTACATCTTCAAATAATGAAGTATAACCCACCAGATAGGAACAATTGCCCCAAATCAACAACTGCATCCACAGGCATTGCATAACATGCTGCAGCCCATGTTCCCACTTACACTGATTGCTGGATGTTCTTTTATTATCGCTTTTCCACTCCTAAATGTGAAAAACATCTTGTATGCTTTCAGAAAATATTAACTTTTAGCCCTAAAAAAAGTGTACTAGCCATCTTTAAGTAAACCTGAATTTTCTCTTATCCACTTCCCATAATTTCAAACTTTATTTTTTTTTCACTGAGCTGCTTTCCATTGTAACTTTGCATGTTGCATTGCCCTCATAAAAAAATGTTAGGACCTCTCAAAGGTAATTGCTTGCACCTGTAGACAGCATGTCTCCATGTAAAAGTGGTCAGCAGTGACTCTCTTAGTTTCATTTAGAACAGAATGTACAACTGCCTTCAGCTGCAGATATCTTGACTCCCACTGAACATTTGCTAATGAAAACAACAAGCTAATATCTTTACAAAAGTAAGAAACTAAGTATTTTTCATGGCTTTCATAATTTTGTCTCATTTTTCAAGTGTACAAAAAATACTTGTTTATAGCTTAAGCCATGAGCATTAATCTGATATTCATCCTTCAGAAAAAAAATAAGAGAAAATATCTTCATTCTGCATCTAATATAATAAGTGCACTTTTACACCCCACCCCAACATAGCATCCATGATCACTGCATATTCGCGGTAAAATTGCTTTTGTCACGCCTTTCTACTCTTGTTATACTGTAAAGCCTTTATTTTTTACAACTAAAAAGTACTTGTTTAAGTTAATAGCTTTAACTCACATACAACAGTCAGTGCTAAGACTCAAACCAGGTTAAAAATATCTCTGACAACACACTACACAAAACTGCTTTACTATATATAACCTGCAGTTTGTATCATGAAATGTTTTATACAGATACGAACTAATAAGAACAAAACTTGTTTTATTTCGTTTCTTTTCCCCCTTTTAATGTTATGCTAAACATTACTGACATAAAGTAGAGCATATGCTTTATAATCCATCCACAAGTTTGACAAAATCAAAAAAGGTCCAATCCTCCTCGGCACTTTTTTCTTGCAAAGCCATATTTCAAAAATGTGATCGATGCTTTATAGTATCGCATTTATTCACTAATCTTAATGTTGCTAGTCTTCTTCCTTTTCATCTCCATCTCCCAATACCAGACTCTGGTTCAAGTTCAAGGTACTCCTGATTCTTCTGGTCAACTCCTTTGCTTTTTTTTCTTGCTGTCAAGCATCTTCCTTTGGAACATTGGAAAAGGTTTGACTGGCAAAGTCTCTGTATGAGTTTTAGTGTCAGGAGAATGAGAAGCACAGTCCCCTTTTGCTTGTTGACTCACTTTTTGTTTGATGAACTTTTTTATTTCCTCTTCAGCCCACTGTCCATCCAAAACTATCTTTGGTCCCCTAGGGGAAAAATATTCCAATTACAGATGGATACACTAGCTTGAATCTCACACCTGCCTCGTGACATTCCCTGATTGCTGAGACAAATTTGCTTCTCTTCTGCCTGCTGTACAGTAGATAATCATTTTCCACAAATACTTTGCTCTCCATAGTTTTAAAATGTTTCCTTTCTTCCACAGTTTTGTCTAGTTAACTCTTTCTGCTGGTATGATTGCATCTTTACTAATACAGGTCTTTGCTGCTTTCTAATAGCCAGGTTTGGAGCATACATTTGATGTGCTCTTTCAGTTAACAAATCCTGCTGTGGAATACTAGTCCCATTGTTCATTTGTGCTTTCATATTAATTTTATCTGATACAGCCAAAATTTTCAGGCTCTGTATTGCACTCTGTCTTCTAACTCTACTGTTTTTGAATCAGCTCTAGCTCTACTGTTTCTGAATCAGCTTTTCTTGAGAATTCTCATAGTCATCCAGCCTTTTCTTCAATTCATCCTTTGATTGTGTAATTTTATCAGTTCATCTGAATAGCTACTTTTATTTTTTTTTCCAGACATCAATTATTTGAGTTGAAATACTTCTCCAATGTTTCATTTCTTTTATTCACGTCTGAGAACATTTGATTTATTTTTTTCCTCTAAATTACTGAAAACCTTCTCTTGTACCATAGCTGAAGCTTGAACTCCTTTTTGCCGAACGACCAGATTCTTTCCAGTGTTTTTCTCTTCATCTTTTCTCATTGATTTTCTTTCAGGTTCTCTAAATTTCTTCTTTGTTAGCATCCGCGCAGTGTACTTACTAGCCATTAACTTAATTTTACTGTCTGTTGTTCCTCAGTTACTTTTTTCACACTGGGAGAGCTAAAATTAGGCTGTTGATCAGTGTGCAACCATCTTGGGAATCTCTATTTTAGATGAACAACATGGACACTTATAATGGAATTGACTATTTTGATATATTGGCAAGCTAGAAAGGGATTATTGCCCATGCCTGAAATATTTGCATGTATTTATGTAGTGTACTTCCAAACATATGGGTCATGGCTTATTTTTAGTAGGTAATTTAAATATGAAGTACTAAATAGTATTGTTTATTTCTATAGGCTTATGAATAAATAATCCACTGATATGATTGGGTCCCATGCTGCTCGTTCTCTTTAAGGTCTTAAGAATAGATTTAGTTTCACCTAGTTCAACGAACAAACACTGAACATCCTCATTAGTGAGGGTAATACATTCAATAACATCATAGTATAGGAGGACTACAAATAACTGTAGAATAGTTAAATGCATCAGCTATAGATTTAGCATCTGCAGTACATCGGATGTAGATTCAAAATCTGATATCCATTTATTATCCAACTTCAGAGGGCCGTTGTCCGAATGGTATTTTTTTGTGAATCATCATACTCTAAATAGGCTTTTTTAGTTTTATTGTCATTTATAAGGATAAGTTCTTATAGTGAGCCTTTGTTGTTGCAGTAGCTCTCTTAAGATTCTTTAATATGGAGTTGACAATTTTCTTATTTATGCCTTGTAGATAGTCTTCTGTAAATTCTCCTTAGAACTCCGTTTACTTCCTGCAAGATTTTACAGCTGGAACATCTGTATAGACTTACAGTTGTTGATGTAAATACTTTGTTGTATATGACTATCTTGTAATTATGTTTGTTTTTTTTTTCATGAGAAATGTAACTGTTTTTTTCTGAGAACTGTCTGAAATTCACTTGTTAATAAAACTGTATTATGATGGATGGGTATAGAGGTTTGTGGAGTTGGGCCTCATAACACCCCTGGGTGGATGTTATTTACACAGTGACATATATACTATTGGGCATTATTGTGCTTAGAGAGTGGTCTCTCTGTAAAATTGCTGTGTTTTACTTATCTACTTAATATTTTTTTATTACTATAATTTTTCTATATTTTTGATGTAAAATAGTTCCTCCAACTAATGTTTCAAATTTGCTGTAGTATATGTAAATGGTGTTGGAGGAAGTATTTTATATCTAAAATATAACATGTTAAAAAATGCCCAAATACTTATTTTTTGGTCCCTTACTCCTAAAATGTATGGTTTGCTGCCAGTCATTGAGGATTGAAGTCACTAAATAATGACATACATTTGAGTTTCGATCTGATGAAGGCTAATACAGCCGAAAGCACTTATCGGACCTCAATATTGCTGTTCCTGCTGGTTTTTACGTTTTTAAGGTGTTTTATATATTGATTAACATTTTTGCTTTTAATATTTGAGCCGTGGTGGTTTACCGAAGGATTTATTTGCAGTACATTTGAGTTTCATACTTTATTTCCTTCAGAAAATTCACACTAACACAAATCCTGATATTTAAGCAACTAATTTTTTAAGATCAATATTTAAAATATGTCCCTACTTTGAGCCTTTGTTCCCCCTTTACTTTAGGCTTTATGGAGATATCTTGAGCTGAGAGGTTGAGAGGTATGTAAACTTCAGTTGCTGCTACTGCCGCTGCCAATGCTCAGTCAGTCGCACTCTTCACACTGTCTGTCACAATTACACACACATATACTGCCTCTTTCATGCGTGCAAAAATGCATACACTCACATGCAGACAGAAACATAAATGCAAATGCTCACACATTTTGTGTTTCATTTACTTTTATCCTTGCTAAACAGGAAAAGTGTTGCTTAGTGAGTGTAAAACAAAAGCTGGATTAATCTTGCTGTCACTCACATGCACACATACACACACACACAGACATAAACAAGCACACGCTTTTTTAAATTTTCTTTTTTATTATATACACTCACTAAAAAAGCAAACGTGCTGCTTAGCGAGCATAAAATAATGGCTACTGTGAGGCTACGCTCAGTCTGAGCTTCATGGCAGCTTAATATGCTGCTGGTGTACAGGTCACCCATTCTCTAAGATTGTTTAACACATTTCTTCCACATCCATTCTCTGAAACATGTTTTTTTTTCAAAAATGCCCTGGTAAAAAAAAGTCCAAGTTACAAAAACAACTTTTATGACAATGTAGATGGGCAAGTTGTTTGCATCTAGAAATGTATATGATGATTCTGAAGTTACTGCAAGTACTTTAAGTTGCATGTAGTTGACTGGACAGGTGACTTGCCTCTGAAACTCTACCTACTCAACACAGGTATTAAATATCAAATAATGTGTTGCTTGGAGTAAAGTGTTACATATTGGCACCTTTCATTAATCTGTATTATTTTAAATTAGAATTTTGGAGCAATTTTAATTCAGCAAATGCCATTTTGAAGTCTCACTCAATAAAATGCGCCACATACCAGCTTAGTTAGCGTGTCTTCTTATTTTGCATTAGTTTTCATCTCCCACATTTTAGTCTTGTCAAGCCTCTTCTCATCCTTTTATACTTTCTTGTGTATCAACTATGTTGCATTATTTTTTATCATTAAACTCTGCCGCTTACTGTGAGGGAAAGGATAGTTTGCTTTTGATTTCTTGTATTTTGTATTACTTTATTGTCTTATTCTATTTTGTATACAGTGATTTGTTTTCTTTACACTGTATTTTTCTTGTATTCTGCTTTTAATTGCATATTAAAACTTGAAAATAGACCACAGCTGTATCTATTTTGCGTCAGACAGAATTAGAACAGGTTAATTAAGGAGACACACAGAAGTTAAACCAAGTCAGTTAAGGTTAATCATCTGTGAACTGAGGGGGGTGGAGCTAGGAACTGAACCTTCTATTTGAGGGGTAAAATAAAAAATTTCAAAGCTTTGCTGGAAAAGCTCACCCAGACTCTGCCACAGCTTGCTGTGAGGAAAAGGTTAGTTTGCTTTTGATTTCCTGTACTTTCTATTACTTTATTGCCTTTTTTATTTTGTATACTGTGATTTGTTTTCCTTACACTGTGTTTTTCTTGTATTCTGCTTTTACTTGCATATTAAATCTTGAAAAGAGACCACAGCTGTGTCTCTTGTGAGTCAGACAGAAGTTAGAACAGGTCAATTAAGGTTAATCATCTGTGAACTGAGGGGGAGCTGGGAACTAAACCTTGTGTTTAAGGGGTAAAATAAAACATTTCAAAGCTTTGCTGGAAAAGTTCACCCAGATTCTGCTACAGCTTGCTGCTGGAAAGGTTGGTTTGCTTTTGATTTCTTGTGCTTTGTATTACTTTATTGCCTTTTGTATTTTGTATACTGTTTTTTGTTTTCTGTACACTTTTTCTTGAATTCTGGTTTTGATTGCATATTAAAACTTGAAAAGAGACCACAGCTGTATCTCTTGTGAGTCAGACAGAATTAGGACAGGTGAATTAATGAGTCACACAAGTTAGGGCAAGTCAGTTAAGGTTAGTCATCTGTGAAATGAGGGGGTGGAGCTAGGAACTAAACCTTTTATTTAAGGGGTAAAATAAAACATTTCAAAGGTTTGCTGGAAAAGTTCACCAAGATTCTGCCACAGCTTGCAGTAAGGGGAAAGTTAGTTTGCTTTTAATTTCTTGCACTTTATATTACAATGTGTTTTTCTTGTATTCTGCTTTTAATTGCATATTAAAACTTGCAAGGTTTGCAGCTGTTCTTCTTCCTCAGCCTTGGATGCTCCCACAAATAAAGATTCTAAATTAAAACATCCAGTATACCCTCCATCTTCTTTGCCTCCCTGATGGGTTCCCCTTCCCACTCTAATCACCCGGCCAATACCTTGCTTACTGTACCATGCACCAGGAAGCCGTGGACAGTCCTAAATGGAAACAACTTCTAGAGAAACTGCAGAAAACTAATTTATACTCTCCATCTTTTCTGCTTCCTTGCTGGGTTTCCCTTCCCACTCCAATCACGTGGTCAATACCTTGCTTTTACTGTACTGTGCAACAGGAACCTGCACTCAGTCCTAAAGGGGAGACACCTAATTGTAGGTGCTCTGTAGTGCTAAAACAGGATAAGAAATTACATAGTTTAACATTCTCATTAACAAGTCGCTGCCTCTACTGGAATAAGTATTTCTGTCTGTATTAGTGAGCGCTCTGCCAGGACAGACTGCTGCTTAATTCTTTCTTCTCCCAAATAATCTATCCCCCCCCCCCCACTTCTTTTAAACTCTTTACCCTCTTAGGCTTTCGAATATTAGCTAAAACATTAAATGTTATGTTGTCCTGCCTCGCCGTAATTCTTGCAGGTTGGGTTCAGAGCCATTCACAGCTCCAACTCAGCTGAATACTAAAGCTGGAGAGCTTTCACTGGCTCAAGGCTAACTCCCTTGCCATGATGCTCTGGGCTACATTCTCAGATCTCGTTTGCCACTCAAGCTATCAAGAAGTGTTCCTGCTGGCTCATTGGCTAAGATAGGTTTTTGTTTAGAATTCTATTGTCTAAAGTTTCTCTCTTGCTATCTTTCTTCCAGATAGTCAGTTTTCGTGTTTTTTCTATGTCAGGTCTTTATAGTGTTTAGATTTCCCCTTCCCAACTACTGGTGAGAGTTCTGTTTAACTTAGAGAGCTCTCATGGGCCATTTAAGTTAGAGGGCCACTTCCCCATAGGTTTAGAATCCGTTTTTAGTTAGAGGATTCTTATACCTTTGCCCTTCCTTCTTACTACTTCACCTCCTTTAAAAAAAAAAAGGCATATTTATATTTGTATCGGTATCCTTTTTGTCTATGATTCTTAGGGGAAGTTATAGTTTGTTGTGTGTTTTTTTCCCATATATAGCCTTTATCTTAAAGTTGGTTGGTCAGTTAATTAACTTGTTTGGCTGTAGTGTTAGGATGTCTAAAGATAAGGAGAAAGGAACTCAGGGAGCATAAGAAGTCAGGGTTCAAGAAGTGCAATAAATGCACTCAAAAGATGTCTCTCACGGATGGGCACATGAGTTGTGTTTACTGCCTTGGTGCCATCCATTTACAGGACCCCTGCACCATTTGTCACACTTTTAATAGCAGGGTGCTCCGTGAGAGAAGGGGTAAGTTAATGACAAGGGGATTATTGAAAGGGTCCTTTCAGGAAGCTTTAGATACCCAGAGCTTCAAATCTTCCTCACCTTCTTTATTCCACACTCAATCACAACTCCAGTTTTGGAGCCACCTAAGAAATTGGTTTTATTGGAACCGTGGGCTCTCGATTCTGACAAGTTTGGAACTAAGGAATCCTCTTCGGTGCCTAGAGTGTCCATGGAGCCGATAGAGATATCAAGGAGTCAGTCTCCTTTATTGGAGCCGATATCTCCAACACTGAGATCTCCTATATTATAGAGAGGCAGATCGCCTTCTTTGTCCACCTGTTCTTCCAGGAGTTTTTCCTGATGATGACATGGAGCAGGTGGTGAAGAACACCGGCCCTGGCTAATGTTGTCATCTTCTGCCCCAAAGGAATTGGAGTCGCACCCTTCGGCTCCTGCCATTTTGATTCCTCCTTCATTCACCCTGGAGTCTTTGGAGCCAGAGAGGTTGGATCCGATAGTAGCGGAACCATCGGCACCAAGATCGCCTTTGGAATTTTTGGTTCCTACTTCGACTCTGATGTCCTCGACTCACTCCAACATTGAGGAATCTAGGAGCCCATGCTTGGTAGTTGGGCCCAGCAAGGAGAGTCAGTGCAGACAGTCATCCGATCCGACTCTACCTCTCAGTACCTCTGCTAAGTTGAGCTCAGATCCCACCTCAGTTTCAGAGCCACCAGTTTGCCTCGGAGTTGACCTTCTATCTCTTCAGAGTGGAGAGTCTTTTCGGAGTGAGACAGGGAGGCTTTCGAACTGATGGAGAGGGTGCTGTCACCCCAGACAGCCCTGCTCTCGGAGCCAACCTCTCATCCCTCTCAGGTGCATGTGTCGATCTCCTCACCACTGCCCCCTCCCAAGCGTAGAGACCCAGAGCCTCAGGAGGCTCCCGCAGGTGGAGTTGTCTCTTCCAAAACTTCTCCGGAGTACCCCTCCAAAGAAGTCCCTAGGAAGAGACTGTGCAAGAGGAAGCACATAGATTACCCCAATTTGGATGACTGTGAGGGGGTCCACATGGTCTACCTCTGAGGATGTCTCTTTCCCTGACATCATTGAAATTCTGAAACAGAGGGGTGACTGGAAGTCCACCAACCCTTCAGAAGATGAATCAGTATACCTGGAGGCTTTTGGGTCTCGCCCTTCCACCTCCTGGGTGACTCCCCCATTTGACCAACTATTGGGTGTCATTTCTTGTAAGGCCTGGACATTGCCTGATACAGTGGAGCCTGTTCCGAGGAGGCCTAACAAATTTTATTACTGACCCTCAGAGAAAGAATTCCTGACCAAGGGTGTCCCTGTAGATGTGATGGTGGTTGTGGTGGCTACCAAGAAGGAGCTGTCAGAGACCCTCTCATTTGTCCATCTCTCTAACAAGGAGTCTAGGACCATGGACAGATATGGAAAGTGTGCCTTTTCTTCAGCGGCCTTCACCTTACGGTCACTGAATTACCTTACCTATTTTATGAGACTTTAAAGGGATCTCCTGAAAGAGCTTGGAGATACCCATCAGGATGCTGTGGCTCAGGGGTCTTCCGACAAAGTATCCTCACAGCTCTCCACCCTCAGTTCCATAGTTAACTCCTCCGTGAGACTCATTTCATATGCGGCTGATGGTGCGAGTAGGGTGGCAGCGAAAGGACTTTCCCTAAGGAGTCATTTCTGGATGCGCCTTTGCAACTTTGCCGAGCCCTTCAAGTCTTCCTTCACCAATGTCCCCTTTGATGGTTCATCCCTTTTTGGACCAAAGGTGAAAGAAACTTTGACCAGGTGTGAACAGGAAAGGAAGACCTTATCTGCCGTTGGAGTCCATTTTTCTACCTCGTCTAGACCTTATCCCAAAGGACAAAAGGACAGAAAGATGTGGCTCCGCAAGTCCCAAAAAGGCTTCTCTAATGCATATGGTGACTCTTCCCCCAGGGGCAGAGGGGAAAGTTATAATGGAAGATGACTTTTTTGCGGCGGGGCTCTGCAAAATCAGGGCGACAGAGATACATTCTCTGGCAGGCGCTTCCAGCGCTCCTGAAAGGAGGCCCACCTACTCTTCTCTGGAGGCAGTCTGGGGTCGATTGTCACTGTACCCAAATGCCTGGCAAGAAATCTCCCAAGACAAATGGGTACAAACAATTGTATCCTGAGGCTATTGCATACCATTTTTCATTCCCCCTCCAGTAAACAAGTCCTTATCAGATGTTCCACCCGGTCAAAAGGACTTTGCGACACAAGAGATACTCTCGTTGCTAGAAAAAGAGTCATCCAAGAGTTCTCCGCAGACCAATTAGGATCCAGAACTTACTCAAGATTCTTTTTAGTTCCAAAAAAGACAGGGGACTGGAGATCCATTCTAGATCTCAGCAAACTAAACAAAGTAGTGAAGAAGTCAAAGTTCTGGATGGTAACTCTGCAGTTATTCCCATTTATCAGGAAAGACAATTGGATGTGCTCAATAGATCTCCAGGATGCGCACTACCATATAAAGATGGACAGGCAATCCAGGAGACACTTGTGCTTTCAGCTGGGAGCCAGTCATTACCAATTTCGAGCCCTGTCCTTTGGTCTCACTACTGCCCCCAGAGTGTTCATCAAATGCACGGCGGTGGTCACAGCTCACTTGAGACATCAGGGATTCTGTGTGTTTCCATATCTAGATGACTGGCTCCTATCTGCCACCACCAAGCATCGACCACTACGAGCGAGAGATGAAAAAATTGTCACTTTGCACCAGACTAGACATCACAGTAAACTTTAAAAAAATCTGTCTTGTCGCCGTCTCAGCATATTGCCTTCTTAGGAGCATAACTGGATTCAAGAAATATGATGGCAAAACTTACCCCATTCAGGCCAGATATGTGCTGCAAGTTCTGGGTACCATGGCAGCAGCTAATCTTTTAGTTCCCCTAGCACGACTTCACATGAGGGTTCTGCAGTGGTTGCTATTTGCTCAATGGTCAATACAGGATCTTCCTCTTTCACATCAGATTGTTATCACAGATTCTTGCAGGACAGATCTCCTTTGGTGGCTGCAGATGGACCAGTTTTGTCAGGAACAACCCATTGTCCTTCCTCAACCCAATGCAGTACTGACCACAGACTCTTCCCAGATCGGGTGAGGGGGGCATTATCTGGGGATGACAGTCCAAGGCCTATGGCAAGAATATGAAAGCCACTTGCACATCAGCGTTCTGGAGCGGAGTGGTGCTGTATGCGTTGCAGGCATTTCAGGACTCTCTACCAACAGGGACTGTTGCAATTCAGACAGACAACATGTCAATAGTGTAGTACATAAACAAGCAGGGAGGAACCAAATCCTACCCATTATGTTGGGAAGCACAACAAGTTTGGCAGTGGGCAATTACTTCTAATTGCTTTCTGATAGCAATGCACATCCTGGGGAAATCCAACTTGATAGCGGACAAACTCAGCAGAACTATTATGTTGCCTCACGAGTGGTCCCTGAAAACAGAGGTTGTGGAAGAGATTTTCCAAAAATGGGGCCAGCCTTGCTGCGACCTTTTCGGCACTGCCTTGAATGCCAAATACCCCAACTACTTTGCCCTCATTCCTCCTCCAAGGAAGTCATCAAGGGATGCACTGGTTCACGATTGGCCCCCAGGACTACTCTATGCCTTTCCCCCATTCCCCTTAATACCCAAAGTACTTCAGAAAGCCAGCATGTTGAAAAGCAAGATGATTCTCATTCCACCTTACTGGCCTCGACAAGTTTGGTTCCCATTTTTCTAGACCCATTTGCTGGAGGAACCATGGATTCTGGACCCAGTTCCAGACCTTTTGACCCACTCATCGGGAGCATTCCATCCATCCATACAAACCCTCAAGCTGACAGCATGGTTGCTCCAATTCCACTCTTAGCCAAGTGTTACTCTTTCTTTTTTTTTCTCTTGCAGAGAGTCATATTCTTACATCTTCCCATAAACCGTCCACGAGGAGATTGTATGCCAGTAAATGGAAAAGATTTTCATGCTGGGCTGTGGGAGAGAACATAGAACCTTTTACCTTCTATTACCGCTATCCTGGAATTTCTGTCCAAACTCTTTGATGAAGGAGCTGCAGTGGTGACAGTCAAAGTTCAGTTGGCAGCCATTTCTAATTTCCATACTCTAGAAATGGGAGCTCCCATTATGTCTCCTAGGTTATGTAAATCTTTCCTTAAAGACACTTTTTTACGCAGACCGCCGATCAAAGAGCCTCCAGCCCCTTGGGACCTAAGTCTTGTGGTAAACTCATTGATTTCACCACTCTTTGAACCCGTATCATTTTGTTATTTGAAGTTTTTCTCATGGAAGACTCTCTTTTTAGTATGCACAACCTCTGCCAGGTGGGTATTGGAATTACAAGCTCTTTCTATTTGTTTTCCTTATATAATTTTCAACAAGGATAGGGTATCCTTGAGAACTAATCCATCTTTCCTTCCAAAAGTCTATTCAGAGAATAATATAAACCAATCCATTGAATTGCTCATGTTTTTTCCAAACTACAGTGACAAGGCAGAATATAGATTGCACCAGTTGGATGCACATAAGCAGCTACACTTTCACTTGCATAGAACAAAAGGCCTCAGGAAATCTGACCAGCTTTTTGTGTCCTTTTCTGATAAAAAGAAGGGGTTACCCGTTTCCAAAGTAACCTTGTCAAAATGGCTGACTGATTGATTGATTGAATTTCTTTCACTTACAGTTAAGATAATAAAAAACTACCTGGGAAGATAAAGGGACATTCCACAAGAGCAGTTTCTACGTCCTTGGCCTTTCAGGCCAAACTTCCTGTAGACTTTGTGCAGTTGCTAGATGGGTGAGACCTCATACCTTTATCACTCATTACAAATTAGATGTGGCCTCCCGGAACAGGTCTTCCTTTGGATCCACTGTATTAAAGAGTATTTTCTCCTGAGCCACCCGGGGATTAAGGTGCTAGGGACACTGTCCCATCCTGCAAGAATTATGGCGAGATAGGATAACATAACATTGAGAAGTTATGTACTTACCATAACATTCTATGTTTGTTGTCTACCTCCCCTACATTCTTGCATCCCACCCTCCTATCCCCATCCTGCATTCCTGGAGGAACGGGTGGACAAGTCTAGTCTTCTGTACATAGTTATGATAAGTTGGAGTCTCAGGGGTTTTTTTGTCTCATACCAAACATCTGTACTTGGATATAAATATATATCTGATGTTGTTAATTTTCATTCAGTTCATCACTGACTGGTTCAGTTCCGAGCCCTCTGAACCGAGTCGGCCTATTACCAAGCTTGTGCCAGCCAAAAAGCTCTGGAGTTAAGCTTCTACCCAGAATACCCTTCTCCCTGTTACATCAGATCTTGTTTGCCACGTAGCAGTAAAGCCGCGTTTCAGCTGAGCTCTCAGCTAAGTGAAAACTTTTTTAATATTTTGTGTGAAAAACTCAGATTTCTTGCTTTATTGAGCATTAGCCTTTCTTGTGTTAAATTACAGTTAGATCTTGTTCTGTCATCTTCCTTACTCTACCCGTTGGTAAACTTTCAAGTACCATTGTTGGTACAGCCCTCTCTCTTTACCCTTGTGGTATTCCTCCAATGCCATAGTTGGTATTTCCTTTTCCTTTCTTAACCTACTAGTGCCTTTCATTGTAAGTTTCTGTTGTATGTGTATCTATAATTACTGTGTGCTTTTTGAACTCTGTCTGAATTGCTAAAGCAGACTTGTTTTGATTGGGTTTTGAAGTGCTAGCCTGTTGTGTCTCTCTTTCAAGATGTCTGATAAGAAGGGTAATTTGGATTTTAAGCATTGTACTTGGTGTAATGGCAAGTTACCTAATAGTGACCCTCATGATGATTGTGTGTATTGTTTGGGGGTGCCTCATCTTTCAGTGCAACCTCCCTGAGGCATTTGTCAAAGTTTCAGTCAATGCACTCTGAATGAGCACAAGAATAAATTGATTCTGAAAGGGTTACTTAAGTCTTCCTTTTCAGAGGCCATTTTTGCGATGGAGGTCAAAACCCCTCCTACTAAAGGCAAAAAGAGGTCCCACTTGGTTCCCTCTTTATCCTTGGGTGATCAGGGTAAGCCTGTTAAATCAAAAGTTCCTAAGTTGTCCCATGAGCATAAATCAGCCTCATCAGCACAGCCTTTGTCGGCTCTGAGCTCTTTGAAACTTACGATATCGGTGCCAGCTTCAGCTCTGATTCTGCCTCCGGCACCAACGATAGCCCTCACCATGCCTGCTATGACTTTGGCACCTGTGGTCACTCCAGCTCAGTGCATTCCTTTGGTGCCTACCTCTGATTTGACATTGGAACCCACCACTTCAGCTCAGAGTGCCCCTTCGGCACTGAGCATTGTTCCATCTTCATTTCCGACTAAACTGGACTTGACCCCTTTAACCCCAGTCTCGAAACTTGAGACATCGGTGCCGGCAGACCTTGCACCATGGATCTGATACTCTCCATGCATAGACCCATTCCTGGTTCAGATGTATAGCCCGTTCATTGATCGACCTGACTCCCCGTCCGGAGTATCCACTAGATCCACCAGAAGCCTGTCAGAACTCGATGTGGTACATCTTGTGGACCAGCTGTTGGCAGTCAGGGGGATACTCACACTTTCTAAGACCCAGCCACTTCTAGGACTTGGGTTGGTTTTTCCACGGACTCCATCTTACTCTCCTCCTTTGACCATTCCGGTTCCGAAGCTTTCTGCTCTGACATCCTTCTCAGAACCCACCACTTCGGCTCCTGTAGTGGACCTCACTCAGGCTCTGGGTTTGCCCCTTTGGTCCTCGGTTCCTAAGGAACTGGTCCTTCCTCAATTTCGGGATTGGGAGGTGGACTCCTTGGCTTGGGGCACTGTTCTGAGTGTGCCTTCGGTTCCGTCCTCAGTGCTGGTTGTCTCGTTTACACCGATTCTGCTTGAGGCTCCATTCACAGGGGTGGGTTTGTCAGAGTGGGGTGTGACCGCAGCCCTGTGGTTGTCTTTCTCAGCAGTTCCGGGCTCCCATCCCTCTTCTGGCAGACCTGCTTTCTGTGCGATGGAGAGGGCTCTTGCTTCTTGGAGCACTCCATTGACATCAGAACCCCAGTTCTCACCCCCTGAGATACAGCTGACACAGACCACCTCCCTGGGGTGCCAGGCAGAGAAACTGCAGATCACCCCTGTTCAGGGTACCCTCTCTTCTGAGACGTCCTCAGAGTCCCCCACTGAGGAGCCCCCTCAAAAGAGATTGTGCAAGACGAAGCACGTAGACTTGCCCAAGGAGTCTCTAATGGAAGACACAGATTGCAATGATAGTGAAGGGTCCTCACAGTCACCTCCTGATGATGTCTCTTTTGGAGACATC
Organism: Protopterus annectens; assembly: GCF_019279795.1. Classification (NCBI taxonomy): domain Eukaryota; kingdom Metazoa; phylum Chordata; order Ceratodontiformes; family Protopteridae; genus Protopterus; species Protopterus annectens. The sequence goes on from NC_056734.1 coordinate 363,715,579, forward strand.
CTTGAAATGCTGAAACAGAGAAGTGACTGGAGGCTCTCCAACCCATCATCTGAGGGCTCTGTGTTCCTGCAGGCTTTTCGCGCCTGGCCATCTGCCTCTTGGGTGACCCCGCCTGCCGATGAGCTGGTCCAGCTCATTGTGCAACGTGCTTGGAAGAACCCTGATTCCACTGAGGTGATCCCTTGGTAACCTGACAAAATTCTTTCCCCACCCGAGGAGAACCTGCACTGGTCCAGAGGGTTACCAGTCGACGCTATGATGGTAGCGGCGGCCACGAAAAAGGATTTGGCTGAGGAGAATTCGACTGTCCACCCGGCCAACAGAGAGTCCTGGGCAGTAGACAGACTTGGGAAGTGAGTTTACGCATCAACGACCTTTGCCATATGGTCTCTGAACTACTTGTCACATTTTACGAGGCTTCAGAGCGACTTGCTCTCTGAACTCTCTGGAACACTCGCAGGACAGGTGTCTGATAAGGTAAGGGATAAAGTTGCCTCACAGCTCGCAACCCTGGAATTGATTTCCAACTCGGCCATGACGTTGCTATCACATGCAACTGAAGGGGTGGATAGAATGGCGGGTTCGGGCATTGTCATGAGACGTCATGCCTGGATGCGCATTTGTGATCTCACGGATCCCTTCAAGTCTTCCTTTCTGAATGCTCCCATTGAAACATTGTCCCTTTTTGGCTCCAAGGTGAAGGACATGCTAGCCAGGTGTGAACTAGATGGCAAGACCATGTCTGCCATAGGCCTACTGTTTTCCAACCCTCAACGTTTCTTTTCCAGGAATCAGAGGAGTGGGAAAATGTGGCACAAAAAATCTCAGGGTCCGCACGTGGCGATGATACCCCCAGGGGCAGAGGGGGTCTTCATAACCAGGGCTCCAGGGGATTCCTTCTCTGGACAGCCTTACCAGCTCGTCTGAAGTGCAGCTCAATTGTTTACCTCTGGAAGCAGTCGGGAGTCATTTTTCTCTGCACCAAGCTGCCTGGCACTCTGTTACCACCGATCGTTGGGTGCAGAGTATAATCACCAGAGGTTACAAGATTCCCCTTTCTTGATAACCAAAACTTCCAAAAAAGCTTCCTGATGTTCCAAAGGGAAGATACAGCTTCAGAAATAATAAATCTATCTCAAAAAAGAGTCATTCAACCAGTCCCACCAGACCAATGTGGATCTGGATTCTACTCAAGATTCCTTTTGGTGCCAAAAAAGAAAGGGGACTGGTGACCCATTCTGGATCTCAGCAGCTTAAACAAGTCTGTCACCCAAACCAAATTCCAGATGGTCATGGTTCAGTCCATTCTCCCTTTTTTAAGGGAAGGCGATTGGATGTGCTTGATAGCTCTCAGAGATGCGTAGTACCACATCAAAATGGACAATCACTCAAGGAGTCTGCTTCACTTCTGGCTGGGAGCCAGTCGCTGTCAATTTCGTGACCTGCCATTCAGTCTCTCTACAGCCCCCAGAGTGTTCACGAAGTGTATGGCAGTAGTTACAGCTCACTTGACACTACAAGGATTCCAGGTGTTTCCGTATCTGGCTCCTCACTGCCCCCACCAAGTGTTTGCTGGTAACAGCCCTGCATTACACTCTCTCTCTGGCAGAAACTTTGGGCATAACAGTACACTGGGAGAAGTCAAGCCTTACTCCTACACAGCAAATAGAATTCATTGGAGCAGTGTTCAATACCCAGTCCTGCCTAGTGTCACTCCCAACCCACAGACTCCAGCAATTGAGGTTCCAGATCCAGGTGATTCTCTGTCAAACAAAAGTTTCAACAAGGGAGGTTCTTCAGGCCCTAGGATCCATGCCAGCTTCAATTCCAATAGTGCACCTTGCAAAGCTGCACATGTGAATCCTCCAATGGCTACTTCTTTGACAGTGGTTCCCAAACTATCACCCTCTCAGTTCCCAGATATTTATAACCTGATTTTAAGAGGTATTTCAGAGCTACACAGTTAAGGCTCCTATACATAGCACAAGTAGAAAAATATAATTCAAAGTGGAAAAGGATGATGATGATGAAACCGGGGGGAAGCTCAAGAAAAAAGGAGAGACTTGGATTTTGGATGCAGACCTTTGAGGAGAATAACAATTGTATAGAATATTATATCCACAAGTAGCAGAAAGTATCCTACGAACTAAGCCAACATGGGAATGGAGAAAGGAGATTCTGCCAGTAGGGATGACTGCAATTAGGGATATAGAAAACAGGCAAGAGGGGGCTGGAATTTATTGAAGAAAACTGGCAAAGGAACCAATGTATTGGGAGCAAATAACTAGAGAGGGAAAGATGATAGAATGGGAAGATGCCAATAATTTATTTGGACTGCAAGATAGAGATTGCCGTCCTTATCAAGGATTGATATCGAGTATAGGCAAAGAGAAAGAAATATGTGGTCCTAAATGAAAGACCAGCACTGGTAGAGTTTTAGTAGAATCTGGAACAGAAGCTGCCATTAAAAAGGAATAATTAGTAGAGCATATACAATATTGTATGATAAATAAAAAAAGAATCAATCAGAGGAGGATAGAAAATATTGGGAAGAGAGAATGGATAAGCAATTTACAAAGAAACAATGGGGGATATATGTATGTCTCCCAAATATGCAACAAAATCTAGAAAATTTAGGATTTTTGGTTGGAAATATTTACATAGATATTTTTATACCCCAAGTAGACTCCAGAGAATTTTTCCTCAGGTAGACAGCAAATGTTGGAGGTATGATGGGGAAGAAAGATGTAATTGGGAACATATTTTCTGGGGGTGCGGTGAGTTGGCAGACTTTAAGGATTCCCTGCAGGGTGCACTGTCGGCGATGTTGAGTGGGCAGATTGGTGTGATGAAGAAGATGATCTTTCTGAGCTGTGATTCAAAATTGGAATTGCCTAGACATGGTAAGGCCTTGTTGTGCCTAATTATGGTGGTTGCCAAAAAAAGCAATTACTAGATAATGAAATTCACAATCTAAACCAACTATACAAGAAGTAGTGAATATTGTAATTGTAGATCAGTATGTGTGATGTACCTTTGAGAAGCTTTTCAGTCAGTAGGCACATGTATTGAGCATGTACAAGCAAGAGGGCCATTTTGTAGTGAGCAGCCGAAGAGTAAGCATGCAAGTATGCAGTAGTCAGTCATTTAGACAGTTCGTTTAAGTTTAGTGTTCTAGCTATCCATCCTGATGTGTTTGTATGCAATAAAATACTTAAAATAAACACCCAGCCTTTTCATCTTATTCTGATGTACAAAACAAGCAACATGGTGCTAGAGTGTGATCCGGAGTCAGAACCATGAGGCGCACAGTTAAAGTTGCAGGGATATACAGGAGTAGATCATCCCTACTGCTCAAATTACTCACAAACAGGTCAGAAACAAATTTCAGTTACTAAAACTCGCTTAAATGCTTTTTTACTCAACAAATATAAAATGAAGCACTCTGAATGTTCAAAACAAATATTTTTTATTAAAAGAAATGTTCAAAACTGCACCATATTGATAAAAAATATTTGAAATAATTATGAAAACATTTGAAACAATATCTGAATCACATAAAATATATAAAAAAAGGGGAAAACATATTTTTTCACTCTGTACTACATTTTCGTATTAACTAAAGCTATTTGAAGTATATGAAGTATGAAAAGAGTTGGCAAGTGTGTGCAGTATTACAGTACAGTTATTTTGCAAAGTACAGCCATTTCAAAGAGTATTTTGCAAAGTACAGTCTTCAAAAAGTCTATTGTGCATTTGAATATTATTACAAGTAGCTGGTGTGTGTGTATGTTCATGCATAATTACAAGGGCCATATTTGCACTGTGTTTGAAACAATAATTTGTTGGCATGGCAGAAGGATTTTGCAGACCAAGTCAGCTTGTGTTTGGTAACAGTATTGCAGAAAATTGGAAAGTGTTTGAGAAGAGTTCAATATTTTCATACAGGCTGCTTTTTCTGTGAAAGACACACGTACAAAGTAATTTATTCTGCTTAATTTAGCTGGGTCAGATGCCAGTGAAAGAGAGCGTTCATTTGTGTATGCACCTGCTGTGTTTGCAGGGGAGGGGGAAGACTGCCATACTATGGCATTGGCTGAAACACGGGAAGACCCTGAGTGCTTAAAACATAAATTTAGAGAAATGTGTAACCCCTAAACAAATATTGCAATGGAAGGACACTTATTTTTCAGAAGAAATCAAAAGCCTGGTGAAACTTTTGCAGCACATATAACCAACTTGGGAAATAAGGCTAAAACATGCAGATTTTGTGATCTAAGAGATGAGCTGATAAAAGACAGGCTTGTGTGTGGTATTAATAATGCTGCAGTGAGAAAGATTTTGCTTTGAGACAGTGATTTAAGGTTGAGCAAGGCCATTGAGATTTGTCAGATATACGAGCTTACAGAAAGGCACATGAGTATGCTTACCAGAGAGAAAAGCACACACGTATCTTCTACTGTTAATGTAGATAGTATTCAGCATGTGGTTAAGACATACAGGCCCAAGGGTGGGGCATATTCAGTGAAACCCAGAGCTTTTTTAGTAAAATCCAGGACATGTTCAGTGAAGCACAAGGTGACTCAGCAAAGCCTGTAACTAGCCTCATAGTCAGCTGTTATAATTGTGGTGGTAACCATGAACCCAAATGAGGAAAGTGCTTAGCTTTTGGTCAGCAGTGCCATTCTTGTAAAAATCGGAATCATTTCAAAAAGTTTTGTCAATCAAAAGGGGCATATTCTTTTATTAAAAAAGAGTATTCAAAGAGACAAGTTGATCAATTAGAAAGCTGCAGCTGTACTTTTTATGTTGATGGTGTGTCTGTGCTTGGTGAAACAGTCAATGCAGTAGATTTGTGGGCAAAGAACCAAGTATTTTGTACTGTTGTAATTAATGGGAGACCCAGAGAGCTCAATGTAGATAGTGACTCAAAGTGCAGTTATGTCAGCAGAAATGTATGCTAGAGCAAGAGCTGGTTTGAAACTTGATTTGGCAAAGTGTGCAAAGCTTGTTGCTTATGGTGGTGAAGAAATTCAATCCGAAGGCTCAGTAGTGCTTTCATGTTACTCTGCTGGGAACAGCAATGCAGTTTTATGTAGTCAAGAGACACGTGCAGGTGGGTCTATGTCAAATAAACGAATGCCTGAAATGTTGAACGTTATATGGTCAAGACCATATGTTCGACATTTCAGAAGTTCGAAGGTTGACTTCAATGGCTCTGTATGGTGCAGAATGGGAGAATTTCCCTTTTCTGCACTGAAGTGCAGTCTTGGAGTTGGTATATTTAAGTAGGGGGTGTGTGTCGACCATATGTTATCAAACATATAGTATTCGATATTTTGGAAGTCCAAATATATGACATAGACCCATGCAGTCATTATTAGGGCTCAGAGACAGTTTGAAAATGCAACTGCTTTTATTTAAGGAAGTCCACCATATAAGCTTGAATGAGAACAGCTCAAATTTTGCCCAAACTATTTTTTCTGACTGTGCTGATATTTTTGAAGACAAACTAGGCAAACTCCCAGTTGTGTACTCCATGAAGTTAGACCTTGAGGTAAGCCCAGTTATCAGACCAGCATGGAAAGTTCCAGTAGCTATGCAGAACAGAGTCAAAGCTAAGCTAGAAAGAATAGTGCAGCAAGGAGTAATTTGTCCAGTTGAAGAACCAACTGAGTGGGTGTCCTCTATGGTGGTAGCTCATAAGAAAAGCTCAGATGATATTAGTATATGTATTGATCCAAGAGATTTGAACAAAGCACTAAAACAACCTCATCATCCAATGCACACAGTCTGGGAGGTTGCTGCCCTCATGCCAAATGCCACTGTTTTTTTCCCCTGTCTTAGATGCAAAAAGTTCATCTTGGCAAATTTTGCTTGACCAAAAATCTTCATTGCTAACCATATTTGGTACACCATTTGGAAGGTACAGATTTTTGAGAATGCCATTTGGAATAAATTCTGCCAGTGAAGTTTTTCAGCATGGGATGGAACATATTTTTTCTGGCTATCTTTGTCTGTTATAGTAGATGATATTCTAGTAGGAGGCAATGGAGAAGTCGAACATGATAGAATCCTCAAAGTTCTGGAAAGAGCATGTGAAGTGAATCTTAAGCTGAATCCTTAGAAATGTAAATTCAGGCTACAAGAAATTACTTATGTTGGTCATTTGTTTACCAGTTCAGGCTTATGACCAAATCCTTCTAAGCAATTTGCTATTCTTGAGATGCCAGCTGCAGACAATATCCAAGCCCTACAACGTTTTCTTGGCATGGTCAACTATTTATGGAAGTTCATTCCAGACCTGAGTCAACTTTCACCACGACTAAGAGAGCGGACACACAAAGATGTATCCTGGTCATGGTCAGAACAACACCAAAGAGCATTTGATGTCCTGAAACAGAAAATTGCCAGTCCACCTACTTTAAGATACTATGATGTTTACAAACTAGTACCTCTTTCCTGTGATGCTTGTAAGTTTGGTCTTGGTGCAGTCATTCTTCAAGAAGGTAGACCAGTAGCCTATGCTTCGAGAACTGTAACCCAAACAAAGATGCAGTATGTTCAGATTGAGAAAGAACTCTTGGCAATTGTGTGCATGTTCAATGTTCCATGATTACATTTATGGCTGACCTATTCAAATTGAGACTGACCACCAACCTGTAGCTACTATAAGGCAAACTTCTTTATCTTGCTGATACTTTATCCTGATTGCCCAGAAAAAAACACTGAACAGCATGAGAATAAAAAACCTGATTTTGAAGTCATGGAAGTGAGAAATTTTTCTTTCACACGTATTGATGAGCTCAGAACTCACACAGCTTCAGATCCAATTCTCTAGAAGCTTAACCTCTTTATCAGTTGAGGATGGCCGTCAAAGTAATCTTGTTTACCAGTAGATGTGCACCAATATTTTTTTGTCTGACAATGGTATCATCAGGAATGGTCCAAAAGTGATTGTTCCAAAATATTTGCAACAACAGTATATTAAAGCCTTGCATCGTGGCCACCCAAGAACTGATTCTACCAAAAGAAAATATTTGCAACAAGAGTATATTAAAACCTTCCATCGTGGCCACCCAAGAAATTATTCTACCAAAAGAAGGGGGAGAAGTCTAGTATTTTGGCCTTCTTTGTCTAAAGATATTGAGAAAGTGCTTGCATCTTGTTTTGTATGTAATAGTACTAAGCTGTATCAACAAAAAGAACCACTTCAGTTAAGCCAGATTCCTGAACTATCTTGGTCAACAGCAGCCACAGATATCTTCAAGTGGAATGGTCAGCACTACTTGGTACTTGTAGACTCCTATTCAAATTGTTTCAGGATTGACCTTCTTCCTAATCAAACATCCAATAGGTTCATAGGTAGGTACTAGGCTATAGGCCCAAGGGCCTACGTAAGCCTAGCCAGCAAGGTTCCATAGCTTACGCCACCCAAGAAAGTTATTTTCCTGTGCCACTGTCCAGCAGAGACACAGAAGTGATCCTGGTGGTTTATTTCCTATTTCCCATCCACTCATCAAGATTTTTCTTGAAGAGTGCTAATGAAGAACTTTGCTTGGCATAGATGGGTAGCTTGTTTCAGAGTATAGGAAGTATCTGGGACAGGAATCTATCCCTCCAGCGTATCCTGTTTACTGTAGTGACCAAGTTTAAGTCACTAGAGCTAGTCATTACTAAATTAAAGAGACATTTTTCTGTCCATGGTAGTCTGCACAGAGTCATTTCTGACAGTGGTGCACAGTTTACAAGTCAGGAGTTCAAAAGATTCACTGAAACATGGGACTTTGTACATATTACAAGCAGTCCTGAATATCCACAGTCAAAGGGCTTGGCTGAATATGCAGTTCAAAGTGAAAACAGCTGTTAGAGAAATCAAAATGAGACAATGCCAATGTTTTTCTGAATCTCTTGAATCTCAGAAATATTCTTTGTGATAATCATCTTGGCTCACCTGCCCAGAGACTTATGTTGAGACAAACCAGAACCACATTACCAAATTGCTGGTTCCATGTACTAAAAACAACAAAGCAGTGAAAACTCAAATGAGAAAGCATTTGTCCCAGAAGTCCTAATATGGTAAGACCAGCAAACCGCTCGATCCATTGAAAGAAGGGAAGATAGTGGGGATGCAGACACAAAAGGTTTTAATCGGATCGGGTTTGTGAAAAGTTTGTCAAGAGCCTAGTTCGTACATTGTGGAAATGCAGGGAGTGGAAAATAACTGGAATTGAGATCTTTAGAAAAGGGTTGCAGTAAACTGCATAGGAAACTGGGAATTATGGGAACAATACATACAGGAGAGGAATGAGGTTTAAAAGAAGGCAAGACTTAAATGACCTGTATAATGTTTGACTGAAAATGATTGAGTAGATTATAACTGTTGTATGCCGCGGTGGTGCAGCGGTAGCATTGTTGCCTCACAGCAACAGGTTTTCCCGTTCATTTCTCGGCTGGAGTGCTGGGAGTGCCTTCTGTGTGGAGTCTGCATGTCCTCCCCACAGTTGGGTGGCATTCAAAAGACATGTGTAAATGGGAGTGTCTTCGTTGAAGGTTGGACGTCGAGCTGGCACCTCGGTGTTTGTGAAAATCTACTGCCAATCATTAGTGGACCGGAGTTCTGCTGTGGAGACCCCTAACTGAGAAAAGCCAAAAGACAAACAACAACAGCAACATGAGTGTTGTATAATGTTTGCAACTGGGAGTGTGTCAGTATAGTTTGCGATGTAAAATGCTTGCTTTTAGGATTTTGTCGCTGTGGTTAGTTTTCATTTATATAAATGTATGATTGCCTATGTTGTAAGTGATTGTTTAATAAAGTTGTTCCTTGTGAATAATTTATATAATGTTGCTTACGTTATATGATATATAGCAATATATGTGAAGTATAATGTTTGTAAACATGAACTTAATACAGTTTGATTACTTTTACATAAATGGAAATTTGTCTATGTCACAAGTGATAATTCAATAAAAGTGTTTAAAATAAATAAATGAATAATCTAGTTGCAGTAGACTTCTTGGGTGGATTGGTAACAAAAACACTTGATAGTTCTTAACAAACTACCTTGTAGGAAACCATTTTCTGAAAAATCTTTTTTACTTTCCCTACAGTTGTCATCATAGACAACACACCTAAATCTGATTTCATAAGGATAATGCATATTTGTTGTTTTGAATATGAATATATGATTCATGTTGTTGATTTAATTCATCATTTTGCAGATCGTTGTTCTGATAAATATGACCGATACAACTATCTACAGCACCATAATTGAAGAGTGATGATAGATTAAGGGATGTATTGAAGCTTACCACCACCAATGGGAACAGTATATTTTAGATTAAATGTGATTGCACAGTATTGGCCTACGAAATTAAAAAGCAGGGTATTGGCTTTGATTGTGCAGGAGAAATGCAGGTTCTTATACAGAAAAAGTAAAATGCTAGTTTGGTTTTTTGAGAAACATAAGAACAAATTTGAAAGAGTCTCAATAAAAGTTAAACTGTTTTACAATAGAAAGTTGCTAGGCTTGTGAACTTTGTACATGCTGTAGTTGTTTACAAAAAATAACCTTTCCCCACAGTAAATAAAATTAAAATATTTAATATGCAGCATGTTATTACTTGAGCAAGTGACAGGGTTATTTATTTGGTATCTGCACTTGTAATTTTTTTTTTTATATTGGAAGAATATGAAAAGTTTTGAAATTTCAAATAAGTTAACACGGTGATATCAGATGTAAAAGGGAATAGAACTCATTTTACAAACATGAAATTACAGCTTTCTAAAATATTATCTTTATTGTTATTGACATGATCCTGAATGGAGAATATAATGTACAGGTTTGACATAGGTATGGATTGTTAATACAGGTACACTTTTCATTCATTTTAGTTTATATTTCTATGAATGTGGGTAGTTCATATGAACATGTAGTTTCTGGATTAAAATTGTAAAAGTAGTTTAGTGTACTCAAATTTGATTTGATTTTTGTCTAGTTATTTCTCGACCATTAATTGCTAATTGTGAAAATAGTTATTTCTTAACCAAATATATAAAATTGTGTTATGTTATATTTCCACTAGATGGCAGTATACATAATACAATACAACCTATGTAGTAACATTTGAAATGTAGTGTTGATAACATTATGGTTTGGTATGACCGATTTTCTTTAAAGTTAAAATATTATGCAAATGATTTTATTACTATACTGACAGATATCATCTGGAAGTTATTTGGAATGAATTTTAGTTAGGTTTTCATATAAAATTAATATTTCATTTGTGTTTTGAAGTAGTACAGTATTATTATTTATTTTTATTTTACATTTGTTGACTGGGCTAGTCTAGCTGGAATTATTTCCATTTTCAGTAGAGGCCCGGGGAGAAAAGCTCCACAAGATATACAAAAAACATACATTTGAAGTAATATACAAGAAAATCACCAGGATAAATGTAAAGACAATAAAAAAGTTAGTATACAAAAACTATTTACAAGTAGGAAGAGATATCATTTCCTATAAACAAACTAAACTACTGAGAAGCATAAATCAGGGAAAGGTGGTAGGGAGAGGAAGTGGGAGAAAAAGTAAGAGTAAAGTAAAAGAAAGGATAAGAAAGGATTAAGCAAACTATTTGAGCAATATGGGTGGTTATAGCGATGTTCTGACATTTGTAAAGGAAGGAAATCAAGTACTGAACATCAGTAGTAGGACTTTTTTAGTATTGTTAAAAAAGGATCCATTAGCTTTTTTTTTTTGAAAACTGTATGGTCACATGGATAATTGGTACTGTTTAACACAACTCGAGTGAAACATTTTTATAGACCGAGGAAGCTGTAGGATTAAAACTGGTATTTTTATGTTTATTGCTGTATTATAAAAACCAAGAGCTGCAGTCTTGTGCTGGAGTTATTTGTTTTTGTTGATGTTGAGAAATGTAATCCCAAATAACCATCTGGCTACATGTGAGGTAAATTTTAAACTACTCCAAGACCATAGAGGGATACTATGCTGTAACATTTAAGCCATCAGTCAGATTGCTCTATTGCAATGTCATATGCTTATGTGAGATCCTGCAGGACCAAAACAAAATAAAAGTGTTGGTCTCCAGACACTAGGATGAAATTTACTACTCTGATAAGGACATTTTCAGTACTATGGAGCGAGCAAACCTGAGGCTGATAAGGATTCATAAATCCATTAACTTGTAAAATGGGATTAACAACTTTCTCAATAACCTTTACCAGAAAAAGAAGGTTGGAGAGGGTGAAGATTATGCAATACATAAAGGTCCAAAGAAAGTTTCTTCAGGGTGGGAGAAACCTTCTTCAAGGCAGTTAGAAAAGCACATGTCCCTATTTGAAGGCACTAAGATTTAATAAATCATTGGATGCAGCACATCCAAACTGGCCTGAGGCACCCTAGAGTGACATGGCTTTAACTTGCAAATCACAGAGTGAATGCTTAATACTGTAGTTAAGAGTTCATCATAACTGGAAATATTGAACAGAGTCCAACCGGAATAAACCTTTCAGTGACTAGAATAGTGACAGTGGAGTCTAGAGGAGGAAAGGCAGCTCTGATAGCAGCAGTCTTGTTAGTGAAAAACTGGGCAGTCAAGTCTCATTGATGAGGATTAAGGCTTGGTGGGTGGTGACCAGGTCAAGCTACACAGTCTCCCCACCAGGAGAAAGAGCTTTGCTGCTTGGGTAGTCACTCAGATGAGATTTCTCTGGACATATCTGCACCCTTCTTGTGAGAGGCTCAGTCTGGTATGACAAATACTTCTCATCCTTTCTTGTTGCCCACAGCAGAGCTCAAAGTCAAAATCTTGGCTCCGTTTCCTTTATCAAGATGGGGCATACATGACTTGGGGCCAGCTTATCAAGAGACAAGGATTAGTAGTCATAGTCATTTACTGAAACATCAAGAGTGCGGATCCTACTTTCAGAAAGGAATAGAGTGTGGATGTAAAAAAAATTGGAAGTAATATGATCAGATGCACAAAATCCCCTCAGTGTGGTATAGTTGCATGAGACATTCATTGTGTATTCATTTTTATACATTAATTCTTTTGCCACAAGCATACCTTTCACTGTGAAGGTTTCAATCTTGAAGGTCTAAAGAAGGAATATGCCAGCAATGTTTTTGTATATGAACATCTCATGCCATCTGCAAAAGTACCTTTGCCAATACAAGACCAAAGTTAACCTTAACAGTGACGAATATTGCTGTAGAAAAAAATGGTTGAAACAGTAATGTTCACCTGTTAAGTAAGCCCAGATATTGATTTTCTATCATAGTGATTACATAATTGTACTTTTTTATGACTGCTTTGATACATTTTTTTACGATTTATTGTCTGATTGTGTGGTTTGGTTTTTAGATCCTTTTCAGCCATGACCCAGGTTCTAGGCAGAAAATGAAAGCATTATAATTTCTACACTTTCACCAGTAAGTCCTGGGCTTCATTCTCCCATATTACAGAAGATACCATTGAAGCCTGTGTTGATAGCCTGTCTGGTTAGTCTACTAGGAGCCTCACAGAATTCAACATTAACTGAATGATGATGAGGTTTTTGAGGACATAGATTCAACTGGAAGTCCTCTCGGCTTCGTTCCCGAGGAAAGGTCCAGGATCAGACCCTTCGATCCCAACTGCTTAGTCTTCTCTGCTTCCTAAACCATCTTCATTCCCAGAGATAGTGTACATCACATCCAGCCTTCCTGCAGTACCAGCTTTGGAGTCAACAGCCCTGGAGGATTTGGCTTTGGTATCTTCCCTCACTCACTCAACTACAGTGCACTCAGGTCAGTAGAGTCCCAGAGCCAGAGCATTGGTATTGGAGCTCCAGTAGCAGAGTCTACGACAAGATTTTTGAGCTGTCACTGCCGCTTGGGGCTTTGGCATTTGACCACTCACTTCCGAGGTCTTTCTCTGGGCCCATTGGAATCTAGAGGACTTCTGACTCAACTAATATAATTGGTTCTTCTATGGTTCCAAAAACTTTCAAGGATGTGGAGAAGGCCTTGGCTGGACCAACACAACTTGTATGCCCCCAGAGTTTGGATCCATCTAGATTCCCTCTGAAGACTGTTCCTTTCTACTCACATTCTGGTAGACAGGGACAAACGGATCCATTAGGCTTTGAGACTACTTTTCACTTGAGTCCCACGTCTAGTTCCTATGTGTCCCCCTTTGGGATTCCTAAAACACATTCTTCGGAAGAGGACTTGTAAAAGGAAGTATATTGACTCCTCTTCTGAGTCTGTCACCGAAGACCCTGACTTAGATGAGGGAGAAGGTTCTCAAACGTCCCCCCCCCCTGAAGTCCTCTCCTTTGGAGACATCCTCAAATTGATTAAACGGTGAAGGGGGGATGATCCACTGAAACTCCTTCATCTAATGAGTCAGTGTTTCTCGAAGCCTTTGGATTTGGCCCTTCGACGTCCTGGGTGCCCCTCCCCCCCCCAACATCCTAATCAACTTTGTCACTCAGAAAACTTGGAAGAAGCCTGATTTGTAGCCAGACAGAATTTTAGTTGCCCCTAAAGAAAGGAAATTCTGGGCCAGGGTCACCCTGTATAATGGTAGCAGCAGCCACTAGAATGAACTATCTGAGAAGAGTTCCTCTGTCCATCCCCCTAAAAGAGTCTAGGGCATTCGACAAATTGGTGAAATGGACATATGCTTTAGCCACTTTCTGTCTTTGTGTACTGAACTATATTACTCACTTTACACACTTCCAGAGAGATTTGCTAAAGGAACTCTCAAATTCTCTGGCAGGTAACTTGCTGGCGGATATCCAAAAAAAAGTATGGAGTCCTAGGTCTAACCTACAGTCTTCTTAAAATGTGGCCATGAGACTGCTTTTTAATGCAGCAGATAGCACAGCCTGAGCAGCCAGTACAAGCATTCCAATGCATTTTCATGTGTGGATCCATCTCTGTGAGTTTGCTGAAAGCTTTAAAACATCCTTCTAAATGCCCCATATGATGATTCCACCTTATTTGCATCAGAATGCAAGGATGTGCTTACCAGAAGTGAACCTTGTATGTTGTTAAAATCTGTTTTTTAACCCCTCCGAGATCATTCTCCAGGAATCAAAGAGTGGGAAGAAAAATGTTAAAAAAAATCTCAAGGATCTGATGTTGTCATTTTCATTCATTCCTCAACTCATGGGTCTCGGATTCATTCAGCCTCGTATCTGACTTGGCTGCTTTTACCAGATTCATGGATCAAACTCTCCCTCTCCTCCTTTTACCCCTAATGCCCTATTGTCCTAGCATACCTCAAATCTTGTTTTCGACATATTGTTCAGATGCATATCTTCTGCTCTTGAGCTTCTGGGTGCAAACTACTTTTTTTCTTCATGTATTGTGAGTTGTTCTGACATTTATTCTACTGATGTTTATTACACTTCCTCCATTAACTTTTTCTTATAGTTTTCAGGTTCCTTTGCGTGAGGTTCATAGGTAGATACTAGGCTATCGGCCATAGGGCCTATACAAGCCTAGCCAAAAAGGTACCCTGTCTTTCGCCACCCAAGAAAATTATTTTCCTGTGCCCCTGTCAAGCAGAGCCACAGAGTTGATCCCTGGGGTGAATTTCCTATTTCCCATCCAGTCATCAAGATTTTTCTTGAAGAGTGCTAATGAGGAGCTTTGTTTGATATAGATAGGTAGTCTGTTCCAGAGTATGGGAAGTCTTTGGGGCAGGAATCTGTCCCTCCAACAAATTCTGTTTATTGTGGTGACAGGGATTAGGTCCCTAGAGCATGTAGCTCGGAGGGCGTTAGCTCTTTTTCTTTTAGCACTTCCTAACCATTAAAGGGTAATCTTTTTAAATACCATTGTTGGTACCCTTTCTTCTTCTCCTGCTTCCTTTTCCTATCCCATACAGTACCATTGTTGGTACCTTAACCTTTCTACTTATTTAAAAAAAAATATATATACTTTTTTTTCCCTCTGTGTCAGCAAGATGTTCAACAAGGGCTTCAAAAACGCAGTTCCTATGGGCATAGGATCCCCAATTCTGATACCCACAGGGAGTGTGTTTACTGCCTGGGTACTGCCCATTTCGACACCTAATGCATTATTTGTGCAGGGTTTAATTCTAGAGTATTTTTTGATACAAGAAATAAACTAGTTTTGAGGGGTCTTTTGCCTTCTTCCTCTTCATCCTTGCCTGTTGGGGATCAAGCCTCTGATAAGAAGTCCGATAAAGGGAAGCCTGACTCGACTGTGAAGGAGAAAGACTCCAGGAAGTGATCCACTGACCATTCTCCCAAATCAGCTTTGACAATTGTGCTTTCAACCAAAATATCAAAACTGTCAAATCTAATCTTCTCGAATTGTAGCTCACTAAAGGCTAAGTTGCCTCAGACCCAGTCTTTGTGCTTCACTCCAGAGTTGATATCTCCTTGGCTCTATTACCCTTTCCTAAAGGAAATGCTCAGGAAACTCTCCAGACTATCATCAAACAGTTTGTCCATTAGGTCCTCAGAAGCAGGGGTAGATAGAATGATGAGGAAGTTCCTCAGAGCTCAGATCCAGATGGGGTGATCCCAGCTCTGACTCCCATCGGACCAGTGAGCCTGCCCTCCAGCCAGCCTCAAGTGATGTCTCCTTTTCTGATTCAACTTGTGGTTTGAAGTCCTCAGATCCAATATCTTTGAGAATGTCGTCATCAGATCTGAAGACAAGTCGTTCTTCCACTCTGACCATGTTATTGAGTCACAAGGTTCCAAACCTTTAGAAGCAGAATGACTCTGGGAGCCAAAGTGTTAGTGCCGGCTTTGTGGGTGGAGTTTGGGTCAACTCCAAAGCAGTTGGTGCCATCCTTGTCCCTTGGAGCCTCGGTGTTGGACAGCTTGGGTTTGATTCCCTACTTGAGATGAGACTGTGGGGATTCAGGGTGCAAAAACACAGGTTATTTTGGCTCTGGTGTGGCCAGCTGCTGTTTCCCCTGGACTTTCTGCCCTTGAGGTAGCAGAGAGAGCCTTCTCTATATTGAGATCAAGGATATTCTTACACCCCTCGGATACCACTTGTATCCCACCATCTAATATGAACTCTGAGCCTCCCAGGTCTGTACTACCAGAATAACCACCCTGATCAAGCCTTCAGCCAGTCTTTCCTTATGACTGCCCTATTACTTCCTGTACCTCACCAGACCATCCCACTGATAAGATCAAGAGGAAGTGAATGTATAAAAGAACTCTAGATCCCCACCCCCCAGAATCTCTGACGAAGGACACCAACTTCGATAAAGGGGAGAGGTCCCCCAGATCTCCACCTGATGATGTCACTCTTGGAGAGATTCTGGAACTTCTGAAGAAAAAAGGGGGATGGTCTTCTGAACCCCCTTCCCAGGAGGAATTGGTGTTTCTGGAAGCTTGCAGGTCTGGCTTAGCTATGTCTTGGTTGACCCACAGGCTGATGAGTTGATAAACCTAGTCTTACACTGTGCATGGAAGGAGCTAGATACCATGGAGCCTGTCCCCAGCTGACCAGATAAGTTCTTAGCTCCCTTGAAGGACAGAGGCCACAAGAGCAAGGGAGTCCCTGTAGATGCGATGGTCATGGTGGCCACCACTAAAAAGAGCTTGTGGAGCATAGCTCATCTGTCCATCCCCATAACAAGGAGACTAGGGCCTTGGACAGATTTGGCAAGTGCATTTCTTTGTCCTGTGGTCACTGAATTATCTGGCGCACTTTACCAGGTTACAAAGACATTTGACCAAGGAGCTATCCAAATTTCTTTCCGGGTCTTCAAACTGGTCATCCTTCAGTCAATTTCTAACCAATCTGTGAGGTTTTCTCACTCTGCTGAGGGTACCTGAAGGGCAGCAGGTTTGGGCATATAGCCATTAAGGGAACATGCCTGGATGTGCCTGTGTGATTTTGCATAGCCCTTCAAGTCTTCATTTATTACTGCTGCCTTTGATGGATAATCCTTATTTGGCCCTAAAGTGAAGGAAACTCTCTCGAGAAGTGAGCAAGATGAAAAGACAATGTCTGCCATTGGGATCTGTTTTTCTACCTGTCAGAGATCCTTCTCTCAGAATTGGTAAGGTGGTAAGATGATGTGGTTTCACAAGTCTCAAAGGCCTTTCCAAGACTCATGAGGAAACTGTTCTCCCTGGGACGGGGGGGGACGGGGGGTCTAACAGAAGATACTGCTTTTGTGGCAAAGGTAGCCTGCAGAACCAGGATCTCAAGGAAACATTCCCAGATAAACCCTACCAGAGGTAATTGGGGGGGGTGGGAGCTTGTCTCTGCACCCAGAAGCCTTGACATCCATCAGAAGAGATATTTGGGTGCAGAAGATTATATCCAGAGGTTACTTCATGCCATTTTCCCAAATCCTCCCCTATAAAAATGAAAAGGATTGCCTATGTTCCACCCAATCAGAAGAAGGAAGCAACCTTGGAAATAGAAAGGCTGCTAGAAAAAAAGAGTCATCCAAAAAGTTCCCCAGACCAGTTAGGATCCAGAACCTACTCAAGATTCTTTTTAGTGCCAAAAAAGACAGGGGATTTGAGCCCCATCCTGGATTTCAGTAGACTAAACCAGTACATGAAGTATTCAAAGTTTTGGATGGTCACTGTTCAATTCATTTTGCCCCTGCTGCAAAAGGATGAATGGATGTGCTCTGTAGATCTTCAGGATTGGATGTGCTCAATAGATCTTCAGGATACGTACTGTCACATCAAAGTAAACAGGTGCTCCTGAAGATATCTGCACTTCCACTGCCCTTTGACCTCACCATGGCCCCCAAGGTGTTCACCAAATGCATTGTGCTGGTAGCAGCTCACCTGAAAATGCTGGGAATTCTCGCTCTTTCTGTATCTAGACTGGCTCCTGACTGCTTCAGCCAAGCATCTACTTATACAAGCAAGGGACTGCTTGCTCCAGTTATGTCACCATCTGACTATCACAGTCAACTACAACAAGTCACAGCTCACAGAGTCTGGAGTTGATAGGTGCTCATTTAGACATGGTCAATCAGATAGCAACACTTTCTCCAACAAGAGTACAACCCCCCAAATCCCAGGTCATTGAAGTGATTCTGCATTCTTCTCCTCTAGCATGACTAATTTTGCAAGTCATAGGGTCCATGGCTGCAGCAGTACCTCTGGTTTTATTAACCATATTTCATATGCAGATTCTGTAGTGGACTCTTTCACTACAGTTTTCTGTTCTTCAGCAGGCCTTGTACACACCAGCAGGATCACACACGTTTGCACCTTCTTTGGTGAATTCGTTAAGATAAAGTTTCTCAGAGCCATCCATTTGTTCCCCCTCTACGGGTAGCCACAATGACCATGGACAACTCCCAACTGGGGTGGAGGCATTTCTTGGGAAGGATAGTCCAAGGTAAGTGGTCCCCAGAAGAGGCCAATTCACACATCAGTGTCCGGGAAATGAGGGCAGTCCACCAAGCATTGCGGAGCTTTCAAGATGCTCTCCCCTCCAGGATGATTACGATTCAAACAGACAATGTGACTGTAGTCTGGTACATCAAGAAACAGGGGAAACAGATCCTATCCTCTTTGTCGAGTGGCAGTGGACAATCTATTCCAGCTGCTTTCTCATACCAATACACATACCAGGGAAAGCTAGCATGCTTGCAGACCAACTAAGCAGGTCCATTCTGATGCCACATGAGTGGTCTCTTGATATCAATGTGAAGGAGGGGATTTTCCATCAATGGGGCCAGCCATGCTGCAATCTTAATGCTTCTCCTCACAACTACAAGTGCAGTAGGTTCTTTGTTCTGATCCCTGTACAGGGGGCATCAGTGAGAGGTGCTGTAGTCCATGATTGGCCCTCCGGTCTCCTATGTTTATCCCCCGTTTCCTGTAATCCCCAAATGTCTACAGAAAGCATTCTGGTTGATGAGTGTGGTTATCCTCATTGTATCTTTTTGGCCTGCTGTTTTCCCTTCCTGTGGCCTCATTTCCTGTATCTGCCTTTGATACTGGATCGAAGTCCAGACCTCCTCTCTTACCCATCAGGAATGAAACATCCAGATATCAACAGCCTCAGGTTGACCACATGTTTTTTTCTACTTCCAGTGATAGCTAGATAGTCCAGGCTTTCTTCTCCAGTCCGCCGTATTCTCTTATTTTCTCAAACGGTCTCTACTCGGAAAATTTACAAAAGTAAATGGAAGAGATTCTCATTCTGGGCTCTCCAGAGAGACCTGGATTCCTTCTCTGCACACATTCTCCACAGTTCTTGAATTTCTCCATTTTTGACAGTGGGGTGAGTTATTCATTTATCAAGGTTCAGCTGGCAGCTATTTCTAATTTTCATTGAGGTGAAAATTGCTCCTCTTTGGCTTCTTCAAAGTTGTGCAAATCTTTTCTTAAAGGCACCTTTCTACCCCCCCCCCCCAGTCAAGGATCCTACTCCTCAGTGGGGTTTGACTATCATACTACAAGCTCTAACTTAAACTACATTTGAACCATTAGCAAAGATGGACTTTAAATTTCTGTCCTGGAAAATGATTTTTCTGTTTGCTATCATTTTCGCTAGGTGAGTATCCAAAATCCAGGCCCTTTCCTCCAGATTTTCCTATTTGATTTTTCATAAGGATAGGGTTTCTGTATGCATGAACTTTTCTTTTTTTTTTTTTTTTACCTAAGGTGGCTTCTGAATCCAACATTAAGTTATCAGTGTACTTGTATTTTTACCCAAATTTTAAACAAGGTTGAATACATGCTACATCTTTTGGACATGCACTGACAGCTTGCATTTTATCTTCATTGATCCAAAGATTTCAGGTAGATTGACTGGTTATGTTTGGGTGGGAAATCAGTGTCTGAAGTGGCTCTAGCTAAATGGCTGACAGATTATATATTATTTGTTTACAAAGAAAGAGGATTATCTTTGCCTAAGCTCCCCAAAGCACATTCCACAAGGTCTGCAGCTACTTCAGCTGTTTTTTGATCAAGAACATTTATAGATGACATTTGTGCTGGTGCCACTTAGCCCACCACTCATAATTTTATTGCTCATTACAAGTTAAATTTGCTTTACAGGACTAGGACAGCATTTGGCTCTGCTGTACTCCAAAATATCCTTCCCATGAGGACCACCCAAGATTTATCTATCTAGGGACTCTTTCCCATCAATTGAGGAATGAATGAAAATGACTACATCAGATACAAAAGTTATGTACTCACCATAACAATGCATCTGTGTTGTCCATTTTCATTTTTCCTCAACTTCCCACCCTCCAGCCGCCTTCTCTTTCTTTCTGGTGAGACCTAAGGGATACTCCTTTGGGAATCTGATTGTTCCCAGTTTGAGCTCCAGCCTTTTTTTTTCTTATGCCCCTATTCTCTTTTTTATACCAATTTAGCTTCATGCAAATGTTAATTGGGACAGCAAACTCGACCTGAGGTATACTAGGATGATAGGGCATTATGGGTAAAGGGAAGAGCTCATGATCTGGATCCGTGAATCTAGTAAAAGCAACCAATCCAGATCTGAAGTTGAGGAAGAATGAAAATGGACAACACATATGTATCATTATGGTGAGTATATAATTTTTGCTTTTCACCAGGACACATCTGGGGATAGTCCTCCCATAGGCAGAGGAGAAGGAAGGCAATTCCACAGGACATCACCCAGGAGGCAGACATGGTTCACAAAATCAAGGTTTCTGTGAACCTTTCAGAGAGAAACCTTATTAGCATCCCTGAACACTTTCTGACTGCTCCACTCTGGTGGCCGTTAGGGGACGATTATCTTTACACCTTCAAGCCTGGCAAAATATAACTGTTGATGCATGGGTGCTAAGGATCATAATCAGAGGTGTTATACAATACACTTTTTGGAAAACCCATGAATAAAACAAAAGATTTCCAAAGCTCCACCCAGTCAGCTGGAATCCACAACAACAGAAGTTCAGAAGTTGGAAAACAAAAGGGTCATCCAACCAGTTAGAATCTGGAGTCTATTCAAGGTTCTTTTTAGTACCAAAAAAGACAAGGGGACCTGAGAGCAGTTTTGGATCTCAGCAATTTGAATCCATTCATAAAACAAAATTCCAGATGGTCACAGTACAGTACATTCTACCTCTGCTCAAAAAGGATGATTAGATGTGCTTTATAGATCTCCAGGACCCCTGCTATCACATAAAGATCCAATGGCAGTCCATGAGAATCTTCTATTTCCGGCTGGGAATCAGTTACTATCAATTTAAAGCATTGTGGTTTGGTCTCACCACAGCCCATCTCAGACTTCAGGGGTTACAAGTATTCCCATATCTGGATGATTGGCTTCTAACTGCTACTCCCAGGGATCTGCTTTTAGCATATCGGTTGACACTGTGAACCCATCTGGGCCTCTCTATAAACACAAACAAGAGCAAACTATAGCCTACCCAATCCATAGAATTCATAGGCTGTCACATTGATATTGTACATCAGATAGCAAAACTACCCTTGGCTTGGATCAAATCAATCTGATCAGTTGGTCTTCAGGTAATAAATGATCCCAAACCCTAGGCTTGACTGATATTACACCTTCAAGGTCTAATGGCTTCTTCCATTATGGTAGCTCTTGTAGACAGATTTCACATGACAGTTTTACACTGGACACTAGCTGTACAGTGGTGTAATTAAATTCATCCCCTTTACTACAGAATGTGTGTCATGCAGGACTGCAGGAATCGTATTCAGTGGTAGATTTCATCCGAATCAATTACTCGTGGCAGACTTTTCTGTTGTCCAATACTCAAAGCCACAGTGACCACAAATGAATCCCTTCTTGGGTGGGGGGTGCATTTTAAAGAGAGAAGAGTTCAAACAACATGGTCCTCAATAAAGGCTAACATTCACATCAATGTCTTGGAGTTGAGAGCAGTCCTCCTTAAGTTGCAGGCACTTCAGGACCATCTACCCAAGGATATGATTGCCATACATTCAGACAATGTGTCTGTGCTTTGGTACATCAGCAATCAAGGTGGAATCCAATTGTACCCTATTTGCAGAGAAGCCATGAGAATCTGACAATGGGTAATGTTTTCAAACTGCTTTTTATCAGCAATGCATATATCTGAGATGTCCAACATCCTGGTAAACAACTGAGCAGAACTATACTACTGCCTCATAAGTAGCTTCTCAACAAAACAGTGTCAACAGATATCTTCAGCCACTGGGGCCAACCTTGCTGTGACCTTTTTGCTTCTTACCTAAACAACAAATGCAGTAGTTACTTTGCCCTTATCCCTGGTCTCCTTTATGCCTTTCCCTACATTTTTCTTACTACCAAGTTCATTCAGAAGGCAACAGAGTTTAAGACCAGGGTAACTCTCATTGCTCCCTTCTGGACATAGCAGGTATGGTTCCCCTTTCTTCAGTTTTACGTAATTGAGTTTGCACTGGCATACAAAAAAGGCAGATTGCAGTGCTTAGTAATAGCACTGCCACACAGGTCAGAAAATCTTTAAACACTTTGATCTACACTTTTTTATTTATTTGCTGTAACTAGTAGTACGCTTGAGCAGCTAATTCTCTGTGTACTACAAGGAATTATAATCATGTTTCTCTGATCATAAGTAACTAAGTTTGTTCACCAGAATCATCTCACAAGCTTTGGTTTGTGCTTCTTTGGAGGTGAATTACTTGAGCTCACCGTCATAAGAGCATACGCTAGTTATGATCAGAGACCCAGTTGCAGTGTTTATATTGCACATTTTACCTGAATAAGGGTGCAGTATTTTTAACTTTAAAATTGTGTCTTAACTTGGTAATATTAAATTGAGTGAGGTCTTCTGGCTGTAACACCTACAGTTCTTGTTTAGTATTGGACTCTGAGGGAAGATCTGACTTTCTCATGGACATCTTTTCTTTTCTTTTGGAGGGGACTGTTCATCAAGAGCTTGAATCAGATGTTGCTTGCTTCCTGGTAAAGAACAGTAGTACAGCTGTCCATATCAAAGAAAATTAGGTTAAATACAGATCTTAAACATTAGCTTGCAGCAATGCAAGTGTGCCATGTTTGATAGTATTGTACGTCTGTATCCTTTGCCTGAAATTAAAGCAAAAAGTGTGTGCTGTTGCATCTGGCTATGCAAAAGGTCACTAACCTATCAGGCTGAGACTGACTGCCCCTCTGTCTGATGGTATTTCCCATGGAAAAGGTTAATAGTAATGTGTTTTACATTTCAGAATGGGAGAGCTTGTCTTGAGAGACACCCTGAAACATCATTAAGGGGCAGGTAGAAAAAGGTTAATTGTTCAGAGTTAGGAGATATAATATTTAGCAGATGGAAGGGTACATTTGCTGGGTAGTATGAATCAAATGACCTAAGGAGAGATCAGCAGGGAATGTTTAGCAAAGCAGGAAAGAAAAAAAGAAAATAAATAGGTTGCAAGCTCTTTGGAATATCCTCT
Source organism: Protopterus annectens (assembly GCF_019279795.1). Classification (NCBI taxonomy): domain Eukaryota; kingdom Metazoa; phylum Chordata; order Ceratodontiformes; family Protopteridae; genus Protopterus; species Protopterus annectens. The sequence goes on from NC_056734.1 coordinate 363,739,001, forward strand.
TTAGCTGGCTTAACTGGTAGATTTTGCATTGGGAATTGCTCTGGAAGATAGTTTACTATCATCTGCAGCCAGTGGAGAATTAGGTCTTGTAAATGACTTGCAGTGACAGTGAAGTAGTATTTACTTACATTTATATATGCACATCACTAAGCATTTACTGCATTAATACCTGTTTTGTTTTAACAGTCACTTTGCAGAGCTAGAGAAAAGGAAACAGAAACTGAAGAACATTTCAAATCTTTATCTGAGAGAGAAATGGGACGCCTCAAACAAGAGATTAAACGGTTAGAACATGAAATTATTTCTTTAAGAGAGAAGAAGAACATGCAAGAGGTAATCTTAAACAATCACGCAACTCCTTTGGTACAAATGAGCTGGAAATGTTGGTCAGGTTGCCTTTGTTTTTGTAGAAATGTTGTAAAATCACCAAAAATTTTTATTTTTTTATTTCCAGAGACATTTTGTCTAGATTTTCAGTTATCCAAAAATCATCCCCCATCTGCTGTTTGTGCTCACTATGGTATCACTTTGGAAGCTCTCCTAGTTGGTATGTCCCAAGAGTGCAGCCATACCTGGCAGCCTCTAAGAGCCAATGCTGTACATCATGTAGCATTACACTGTGCCCTAATCAATAGAGTTAGCAGGGAGGTGAATATTATCTTCTCATTGTTTTCATCTTCTGCAGCCTTATAATCCAGTTGTGTATTGCCTGTGCCGTCCCTTTTGCATGTTTAAAACATCTGCTGTATCCCATCTGCCTGCATCTCCTGTTGGTACTCTTCTAGTCACCATCTGGAAGGGGGTCATGAGGAAGTCTTTTTACCTACTTGCCTACCGCCCTTCTCTTCCTTCCTGTCAGAGAAGGAAACTTGTCTTTCTGAATCTGTCTTTCTCTAGCTGACTATTCTACTGATCCGGTCCTTTTTTTGGATAATCCTGTTAATCTTAACTTTTTTCATTACCATAATGCTATTGTCACAATCTACAACCAAAGCAGTGGGTGGGTGTTTGGAAGTACTTTTTATAAAACTGCAGAGGACTAGTAAATTTTTCTTCATGTTGTGCAGAACAGCATTCTTATGTTTTTGTAATCATAGAGAGAAGTTTTCCATAAGAAAAAGTTTTGGGTACTGTACGCAGCCTTTTAAAGAGCTTCATTTGGCACATCCTAGCGTAGCCTGATTAATTTATGTACATTCCAGAAAAATCTGGTTAGTTAAACTTTTAGAGAGTAATACATTTCAGCTTTAGCCACAAGAGCAAGATTGATGAACTGCACTTTTACAGGCTTGGTGCCAGAGGACAGAAGAAAATAGCTGGCTGACCTTTCATTTAGCAGCAGTCTTTCAGAAATTTTTTAAAAACATAAAGCCTGCAATACATAAACATGAAAGTACTACAGAGGCTGAAGGATTATAAAACTTCTTTTTATCAGTAGCAGATAAACTCATTGTCCTTCCTCTAACTGTATCGTAATACACATGTACAATAATGATCGTTTTGACCTATAACCTGGTACAGAGGCCAAAAGTTTGGAACTTAAGCACTGATGTACAAACTGAAGAAAACCTGGTTAGTTTCTTGCACTGTGTAGTTCATCTGTCAAACTCTTATTAGGTGTGAGCTTTTGCTAACATAGTTTAAAAGAATGTGTAATTGTCATTGTCCTTCCTCTAACTGTATCGTAATACACATGTACAATAATGATCGTTTTGACCTATAACCTGGTACAGAGGCCAAAAGTTTGGAACTTAAGCACTGATGTACAAACTGAAGAAAACCTGGTTAGTTTCTTGCACTGTGTAGTTCATCTGTCAAACTCTTATTAGGTGTGAGCTTTTGCTAACATAGTTTAAAAGAATGTGTAATAGCAGTAACACCCAGCCTAGTTTTGTATTATGGTGGGGCTTGCTTACAGTAATGCAGTTTTACTTTACTCTGACGATATTACAGTGACTAAATGTTAGCAGTTACCAACAGCAGGTTATAGATTATTGCCACTTGTGCACCCATTTGACCCAAGCTGTATCATTTGCAATTAATTTTAAATTATGCAAATTCATACTTTTTAATTTTCTTTTTGTATTCCTTAGTAACCTACTAATCTGAGATGCTGCTGTTTTGTGCTGGTTTGGCTGACTTGTATAGTATACATCATGATATTGTTAATTTATTATTCGTGCTTCAAGCTAGCATTTGTGAGGCCACTAATTCCCTTATAACATCTGTTCCTCATATTGATAGTTTATAAGGAAACAGTATCAGATTTCATACTGACAAAATCACATTGCAGCATTAGATATGCCTCTCAACCTGCTGCTTTCAGACAAATGACAGAAATAAGGTTAAGCATTTTTATGCAACATGAAATGGCATTCTGAGACCCTTTTCCTCTGCTTTTCCTAACCAAACTATTAACATTTACTATGCTAAATATGTTGTTCACAATTTTTGACTTTCTAGGATTGAATGAAGTATTTACTGTGTAATTGATAGAATTAAAGATCTGTACAGAACTCAATATATTTTAGTGACATAATCCAATGACTACATTTGAAAAGTAAATTAGTTTTTGCTCTAGCTAAGTAGTATACATTGCAGTGGTAGCTGGTGGAATGGGGTGTGGCTGTATTATGGTGTGCTGAACTTTGAACATGGCTCTAAATTTACCTAAATAACTGGTCATACCGTGCTGCATATGCTTAAGCAGCTTAACAGTCTTCCAGCAGTAATCTTCCTGTTCAGAATATGTGCCAGAGTTAATATGCGAAAGATAGTTTCTGCTGTTTTTTTGTTTTCTGTCTAAATCATCACGGTTGCATATTCTGAACTACATTTCAAAAACTAATTTAATTCTATTTGTCAGTATAAATTTTAGGAAGGATTCATGTTTAAACAGCAAGTAGTTCCGCATATCATTTACCAGTTCCACTGACATCCTTTAAAGAAAGCAGACATATGCAGTATGTTTACTTACATCCCTTATATATTTTTTTATTTGAGTATAGCCATGACATGGTGACTAAGTATATTTTTAACAACTAGCCAATGCATTAGATAATGTGAGCCACTCATTTCTATTAAGCCTGGATTCTTCTTTTGACATAATTTCCTGATTTGCCTGTTAATGCCACCAGACAAGAGCAATCTTTGCAAGCAAAGCAATTCTTCATCTTTCCTGTACTGGTTTTAGTTTGCTAAATCCCCACACATAGATTACTGCCATTCATCTTTTCACAGATTTGTCTGTTACTGGTCCATATTCTGCATTTGCATACTTGTTCTATACATTGATGCCAAAATGTTCACAGTAAATTATAAGCCAAAGATAGTATAGACTATAGTGTGTTATGAAACTTTGCTAATATAAAGCAAACTCACTATCTGCCAAAAGAGGTTGTTACAATGTATGGTTCACAGCCATTGATTAAGGATTGTTATTGTGCTGGAACTATTACCACTTTTTATAGTTTCCCCAAAAAATCAGCACAAGAATCTTACATTGTCTTCTGACACTAGACTTGATTTTAGTCAGCGGTCTCTATCTGTGGATAAAAAAGAGAAAAGAAACAAAAAACTTCATTTATTGATCTAAAATATTCTTAACACAGAAAGGCAAGACTGTGTACTGCTAATGAACTTCATTGTGTATTCTTGGGATTGACTCTCTTAATCTCCACTTGCAGACCATATGAATCTGAGCAGTCAGTTAACGAAATGGTGCATCCGTTTTGATTTTGGAAAAAAGTACTTGTGCCTATGGATTTACCTTGGTAAATAAATGAAATCCGACAGATTATGATTTGATCTGTGATCATGACCATTTTTTCTGCGTTACACATGGCTGTCCAGAAATTAATCGTAATAATAAACGTCAAAGGTTAGTCTTGACATTCAAAAAGACCAGATCATGATTATTTGTAGTGCATAGAACTTTAAACTACTTCAGTGTAATACAAAAATTAGAGGGGGAAACTATATGAATGCTAAGTGTTTTACAGTTTTGAAAGTTGTAAAATGGCTACCATTACCACAAAGATAGTGGATACCACAGAACAGCCTTCTCAAAAAGGCAGAATAGAGTGTTTAATAGCTTGTAAAATTGTGTGTGCTTCCCAGTGTTCTCCACCTTTTCTAGTTGGTTTTCTTTCAGGCTGTCTAAGTTTCTTCTTTGCTGGCATCCAAGCAATGTACTTAATAGCCAGTAACCAAATTTTACTAAAACAGACAGAATTACTGGTCCTTATCTGTCAGTTTATTTTATCACACTGGGAGAGATGAAATTAAACTGTTAATGAGTGTTAAGTCATCTTGGAAAGCCTACTAATGATATTTATGCATTCTGCCCTTTACTGACATATACCACTGGCATCTTTGACCTTTTGTGCTTCCTTGACCACAAAGTTTATAGCAAGTTCCTGTTCCATTTATTCCTGCAGAAACTAATTATATTTATTTTTAGCGATCTTTTGCCTTACTTTCTGTCATTTAGTCATAATATTGCATATCATTTTGCAGACTCATAAAACTTTTGGTAAGAAATCTGAGTCTTTCCTATTTCTTTAACTTTAGTGCATCAGTATAACAGACACAAGGCATGCATATTTGTATGTATAATTGAACTGAACAGTTTAAGGCAAACAAAACTAATGGGAGAAACTTCTAAAAAGAGTGAAGATGCAGCTTCTCACCTGAAGCAACCAGTTCATATCTTCCTGCTTCAATGCTTTTGAAGGTGTCTGCAGATGTGCACTGCAGGATTAACAAGTCCGTGGCTTACCACTTTGTTTTTGGTCACTAGTGTTATTACCATGGCATGTGCCCCTTTACAGAGACTGTTATGCTAACAGACCAGATGCAGCATTTTTTGTGTGTTCTTAACATCCAAGATAACCAATGTGTAGACAACCAGAGATGGCTGTGATGCTGAAAACTGGCAACATACAACAATGCCAGTGTATGCTGGCTAGACAGTTACTACTTATCCTTCCATCACTGTCCAACTGGCAACAATGCCAGTGTCTGTTGACTAGACAGTTACTACTTATCCTTCCATCACTGTCCAGCTGGCAACAATGCCAGTGTCTGTTGACTAGACAGTTACTACTTATCCTTCCATCACTGTCCAGCTGGCAACAATGCCAGTGTCTGTTGACTAGACAGTTACTACTTATCCTTCCATCACTGTCCAGCTGTCAACAATGCCAGTGTCTGTTGACTAGACAGTTACTACTTATCCTTCCATCACTGTCCAACTGGCAACAATGCCAGTGTCTGTTGACTAGACAATTACTACTTATCCTTCCATCACTGTCTATATTTCCATAGCTAGCTATTAAGATGTTTATTTTGTATTTGCTGGAGGGTAAACTTTGAAACACAAAACTGTTGGGCTAATTTCACATAATGATAACATACAATAGTGATGAGGATACAGTTTGAAAAGTATGATACCATGTTATACAGGGAAAGCTTGTGGTACTGGGCTGTAGCTCTTTCATTTTTATTTGTTAGAGACAGCTCTTCTTGAGCAATCTCATAACTCGGCCAGCTTTTTCTTCATTTTGACCTCTGATTTTTGCAGTTTCATCAGTTCATCCGAGTAGCTGTTTAAATCTTCAATTTTTCCATCCTTTTATTTGAGTTGATATACTCCATCAATATTTCATTTATTTTAATCAGCTCTGAGCATATTTGATTTATTTTTTCCTCTAGATTACTGAAAGCCACGTCTTGCACCTAAGCTGAAACTTGAACTGCTTTTTGCTGAACAGCTGCATGATTCTTCTCCATCAGTATTTTCTCTTCACCTTTTCTAGATGCTCTTTTAGGCTCTCTAAGTTTCTTCTTTGGTGGCACTCAGGCAGTCTGTTTACTTGCAACTGAATTTATTAAAACTAGCAGAGTTACTGGCCCTTATCTGTGTTTCTTTTTTCACATTGGGAAAGCTGAAATTAAGCTGTTGATCGGTTTGCAGCCATCTTGGAAGTCCTCAAAAGTGACTTGTTTCGTAATCATGTAATGATATTTGATGCAGTATTTAAGCCTGTGCACCACTCTTTGCGCTTAGTGTTATTTTATCATTTATTCTCCTCTAAAATATTCTTAATTTGGAATGCCATAATGTTCTGTTAGCTTTTTTTTCAGCTAATGGCCGTCGCTGCAGCAGTGCTGTCTGTGTCCCCATAATACATTCCTGCTTTCCCTTTTTCATCAAGTTGTATTGTTAATTCTATTATAGTACTCTTAATTGATATTGCTATAAGAATGTCTAATGAGAACATGCATACTTTTTTATTCAGTTGCTCCTTTAATCTGTTCTTTGCCATTATAAAAGTAGACTTCACCTAGACCATTTTACTTCAGTCATAGAGAGTGATTAAAATATTTTTTTAAGTATGAATTTATTTCATTATAATAAGCTTTTCCATTTACTTACTTTTTCTTGTAGATAGGTCAGCTTTAAAAATAGACCTGGGTTATCTCAGGGAGTATTCAGTGTAACAGTAAATCTCTTCCCATTTAATCTTGCTTCTCCTAGCTTGATTTTGGTAGAGCTGGTGCCTATTTCCTTTTCTGCATGGACTATGCATGCGGTTACCTATTGTCTACCAGGTTGGTGTATGCTATGTTAAATCATTTTTATATCTCTGACAGTTGTACATCTCCCACTTCCCTGAAGTATTGTTTACTGTGCATTAGTTTATCTTTATTGTAGTGGCAAAATTTGTTTTTCTTTTTTTTCAGACTTTGTATTTACTTAAATATTGATATGGTTGATGCAATTGATAAATGCAGTTGCGGTAGATACAGTCCCTGAAGACTTTTGTGCCAAATTATTGTCCTTTGGGCCTGAAGATCTCTTCCCCTGTTAATTTTGGGATTACTTCATTAGCTTTTTCTTTACCAGTGCACTCCATATTGCCAACTTCAGGTAAAAGGGCAAAATAAATTAGTCCTTTTAGTGCTTAGGAATCCTGGATAGACTTGGATACCAAAGACCTCCATGAAAAAATTGAGAAGCCCAATAGTTCAAGTCTCTACATTTTGAAAGTTAAACTCTGTGTTGAAAAAAACAACAGTGAATTCTGAAGCTCATTGCTACACTTTTAAAGCATTTTCTCAGAGGAGCTTCTTCCCCCTGCACCCCCCCCTCCCCCACACACACACATATGTCCTGTTTATTTATACTGACTCTAAGATTGCTGTAGCTCAAAGTAGGAAAAATATTCCAAAATATTGCAGTCTTGGACTTTATTTTTTTATCCCCTATAATTACACTTGCAGTTCTGCAATCTAAAGATTGCAGTCTTGGTAGTTAAACTTTCAACAGGCACCTGTACAAAAGACAGTACTGAAATAAGTGTCTTAACTGATACCATATAAGATACTCATATAAGCAATGTTGTTAAACGTGCTGGAACTTATGTCTAGGTTCTTGAAGAACAGATTCATACTTATGAATTGCAGGCTTTGGAAAAAGGAGAGTCTGAGGTATTTCACTTCCTCAGAGAATACTTCCTTCTTAGTCTGGGTAAGTCTGTGATAGTCCCCCCCTACCGCAAAGCTAACTGAAAAAGGCTGGGCAAACAACTCATTGGTACTTTTATGGAAAGGAACAAGATGCCTGCCAAAGTACCTAAAGCAGACTGCTAGAAGTTTGAGGTAAAGCTAAGCTAGCCTTTACCTACGTTGGTACCTGCAAAGGTTCCTTATAAATCAAACAAGGTGTGATGTCTTTTTTCTGGGCCAGTAATCAAAAAACCTTAATCCTCACCACTGACACTGGAGAGGGACATTCACTTGGAATAAAAATGGATGCACCCAGTATTTCCAGATGCAGCTGTCTGCATCAAGCACATAGGTGGTAGTCTACTTAACACCGAAAGTGTGATAAGAGACCTTGGGACACAGGTGGACAGTAGTCACTCCTTTGATAATCACATCGCCACAGTAGTCAGGAAATCCTTCTACGTGGCACACCTCATCACAAAAGGTTTCTCATCCAGGAAAAAAGAGGTCATTGTTCCCCTCTACTCGTCACTCATTAGACCCATTATAGAGTACAATGCCCCTTTTGGTATATAGCTCACAAGACATCTACAACAACTGGAAAGGCCACAGAAATACCTCACAAAGGGGATTACTGGCCTCAAGGAGATGCCCTATGCAGACCGTCTCAAAAAACTGCAGCTTTACTCCGTTACATATCGCCTGCTCAAAGGCGATCTCTGCCTAACACACAAAGCTATATCAAACCCAGAGCTTTTAGACATGCTCCACTTAAAGAAATCCCAATCTCTACGAGCTACATGCTCTAGGGACCTAAACCTTGTCACCACAATAAACAGAACATGCTAGAGGGATAGATTCCTGTCCCAAAGACTTCCCATACTCTGGAACAAACTACCTATCTATATCAAACAAAGCTCCTCATTAGCACTCTTCAAGAAAAATCTTGATGATTGGATGGGAGATAGGAAATTCATCCCGGGGATCACTTCTGTGGCTCTGCTCGACAGTGGCACAGGAAAATAATTTTCTTGGGTGGCGAAAGCCAGGGTACCTTTGGCTAGGCTTATATAGGCCCTAGGGCCAATAGCCTAGTACCTACCTATGAACAATTTCTCTTAAGAGCACACAGGGAACACACTCAGTCCAAGGTCTGGATTTCTCTCCAGGGCCCCGGTGAGACTTCCCACTGGCACAGCTATATAGTTGAGTCCAAACCAAGTCATCCACTACTCTCTCTGTGAAACCAGTGCTTTATGTCCCTGCCCCAAGTAGCTGACACACCCACTCTTTGAGATCGATTTGCACACACACACACGTGTGAAGGACTGGCACAGATTTACTAGCTATGCTCCCTTCTGCCCAGACTATAAGATAAGTCACCAAAAGGATTCAGTCTGAGGCAGATAACAGCAACCACACAAGGTTTATTGTAGTATTATTAATGCCAACTATATCTCAATAAAAACGTTTTCGTCGGAGAATACTCTCTGACTTCCTCAGATAATACAAATGTGACCCCTGAATGGCATTTAAATACTAGTCACATAAATTACAAAATAGACTAATTAATTGACAATCACCTGTTAAAGTAACAGTGTCTACCTTGTACATGTGCTATAATAGATACAAGGTAGTTCAAACTGTAATATCAGCATAAAATAGTACAAAAAATATAGAAAGTAAAAAATGTATATAAAGAATATATATTGTAAAATTGTTTTGTAGGGCGGCCACGGTGGTGCAGTGGTTAGCATTGCCGCCTCACAGCAAGAGGTTCTCCGGTTCGATCCTCGGCTGGGGTGCCTTCTGTGCGGAGTCTGCATGTCCTCCCTGTGGTCGCGTGGGTTTCCTCCGGGTGCTCCGGTTTCCTCCCACATCCCAAAGACATGCTGCAGGTGGATTGGACACTCTAAATTGGCCCTAGGTGTGCGTGTGAGTGTGCCTTCTGTGGAAGGTTGGGCGCCGGGCTGGCAACTCGACACCGTAAAACTCCACTGCCATTCAATGTGTGGACAGGTGATCCGCTGTGGCGACCCCTAACCGGGATAAAGCCGAAAGAAGAAGAAGAAGATTGTAAAATTGTTTTGTGTATAAAAACAACAAATAATAAACCCCATACTGGCAAACTTGTTGTAAAACATTTTAGACTAATTAAGTTCATATAACATAAAAATATGTACATACATATACAAATATTACAATATGTACTATAAAAATATATTAATGTATATGATGTAGACATACTCATATAAAAAACATCTAGTATGTACATTATACCTGCTTAGAATAAACATTGGCAAAAAGGATGACCTAAAAAACCTGTATACATATATAATAAGTGAGCTTCACAATTTAGCTGCTCTTAACCGAAGTAGAGGGGCAATAGATATGTTGTCATTCAGTCCTGGTATTCTATTAGCTTCCAATATTATTTGCCAATAGGTCTCTCGATACTCCAGTTTAGTTTTCCAAGGGCCACCACTGGCTTCTCTGGGGAGGGTTTCCTAAACGAAGAACAAAAACTTTGCTCGATTACATACTAAAGTATGTTTATATAGAGCATTTTGTTTTTGAATTTTGTAATTATGCTCATATATTCTACATCTTAATTGTATCTCAGTTTTTCCGACATAGAACCCTTCACACATCTGGCACATAGCAATGTATACTAGCTCTTGTGTATTACAATTGGAGTAAGAGGATGCTGAAATCCATCTATTCCTAGCTGGAATGAATAATGTTAAGTTGTCAATCTTGCCTTCATTCTTGCTGGATGGGTTCGGAGCCGATCCTCAGCTCCGACTCGGCCAATACTAAAGCTCGAGAGCTAATTCCACCAGCTCGAGGCTCCCCTATATCCCACAATGCTAGGTGGTAACTACCCAGATCTCGTTTGCCGCTTAGCTGACGAGGTGCTTCTTCTACCGGCTCTGGCAGGTTAGTAAGTTTTCTTGTTTAGAAACTTCTATTTCAACCCCTATTTTTTTTCCTTTTAGCATAGTTTTATGTATAGTATTTCATTAGTTTAAATTGGGTCCCCCTCTTGTGTCAGAAATCCCTTTTTATTCCCTTCTTAACTTTTAGGCCTTTGGCCCTCTCCCTCTCCTTCCCCTAGTCCTTCAGTGTGACTGGATTTTTATTTTGCTTAAGGGTGTGTTTGTGTGTTGTGTTTGTGTTTTTCCACTGAGTTTATGATGTCTAAAGACTCCAAGGTCTCAGGCTTCAAGAAGTGTGATTCGTGCTGTCAGAAAATGTCTCTGACAGACGGTCACACTTCTTGTGTATATTACCTGGGACCTTTGCACCTGCAGGACACATGTGCTGTGTGCCATGCATTCAGCCCTAGAGTCCTGCAGGAATGCAAAAATAAATTGATATTACGTGGCTTGTTAAAGCCTGAAGGCCTCCCGACCCAGTCTGTGTCGGGGAAGCCTTCTAAGACTTCCAGACCGTCGGCTCCAGTTTCAGAGCCATCCCCTGGAAGCATTAAATCGGCTTCGACATCGGCTCTGGCTGGAGACGATGTTTCCAAATCTCATACCATCACCTCGGCTCCGGCTGGAGCCAAGGTTGACAAGACTCAGTCGGCTCCGATAGGCTTATCGGAGCCACCTGCTAAGAAGAGGTCTAGGTCCCCTTCCATCAGCTTCATCCATTCGGCGCCAGGATCTCCTCTTCTATCAGAACAGAGCCATAGGTCTCATTCCTCTCGTTCCTCCAGGCTGTCCGACCATGATTTACAAAGGGTGGTGAGTAGACTTCTCAAGTCCGAGTCACTGGCCCAAATGCTGCATAGCCCTACTCAACAGTCAGCAGCTATTTCCATCCCTGATTTTATTTCTCCTCCAACTCCTTTGAGTTCGGAGCCGGGGCTCATCGGAGCCATGGCTGTCGGTGCTTCGGAGCCGATACCTTCCCTTTCAGCTCCGTCGTCTGCTCCGATTTCCTCATTGGAGGGATCTCGGCACCGAGCTTCCCTCGGAGGCTCCGAGGGGGCAAGTGGCATCGGACCCTTGTCTGACCCCGTTCTCCCTCTCGCAGCGTCGGCGCTGGTGAGTTCGGCTCTGACATCGGCCTCGGAGCCGTCCCTGTCAGTGCCGGGGGGGGTCCTTGTCTCCTCGGAGCGGGGACCTCCGGCCTTGCCTGATGGGGGTGCCTTCGAGGTCATGCAGAGCGTGCTAGACCCAGTGTCTACTCCACAGTCGGCTCAGCTCCTCCCTCTTCAGTGCCTGTGGTGATTTCTACCCATCCCCTTGTATCAGACCACAGAGAGCCAGCTCCTCAGGTTTTCCCATTGGGAATTTCCTCCTCTTCCGAGGTCTCTCCTGATCCGGTAGGAGAACCCCCTCGGAAGAGACAGTGCAAGAGGAAGCACATTGACTCCCCTGAGTCTATCACCTCTGACACGGACTTGGTTGAATCTGAAGGTTCCCCTCCGTCCCACTCTGAGGATGTCTCCTTTGCTGACATCCTTGAAATCCTGAAACAGAGGGGGAACTGGCCCGCCCTTAACCCTTCAGAGGATGAGTCAGTTTACCTTGAGGCGTTTGGCTCTCGCCCTTCCACCTCCTGGGTGTCCCCTCCCTTTGACCCCCTTATGGAAGTGGTGGCAATGAAGGCTTGGACGGCCCCTGATTCAGTGGAACCTACCCCAAGGAGGCCGTCAAAATTTATTACTGTCTCTAAGGAGAAAGAATTTCTATCAAAAGGTGTCTCTGTTGATGCCATGGTGGTGGCCGCAGCCACTAAGAAGGAGTTAGCCGATCCTTCAGTACCTGTCCATCCTCCTAATAAGGAGTCTAGGACCATGGACAGGTACGGTAAGCAGATGTTTTTGTCAGCGACCTTTTCAATGCGGTCACTGAACTACTTGTGTCACTTCACCCATCTCCAGAGAGATTTGCTCAAAGATATGGGTGAGGCTATACAGGATCCAACAGCTGAGGGGTTCCAAGACAAAATGAACTCCCAGTTGGCAACCCTGAATTCGATTGTTAACTCCTCCATGCGACTTATCTCATATGCTGCTGATGGGGCGAGTAGGGCCGCAGGCACAGGTGTAGCTTTACGATGTCATGCCTGGATGCGGCTTTGCAATTTTGCAGACCCTTTCAAGACGTCCTTCACCAATTCCCCCTTTGATGGCTCAACATTGTTTGGTCCTCAGGTGAAGGATACATTGACTAGGTGCGAGGTGGAAGGTAAGACTCTCTCTGCTGTGGGAGTCCATTTTTCTACCCCTTCTAGACCTTATCCAAAGGGTCAGAGGGGAGGAAAGATGTGGTTCCGCAAGCCTCAGGGAGTCTCATCTGATGCACAAGGTCGATTCCCCTCTAGAGGCAGAGGGAGGAATAACAATAGATGCCGCCCTAGAGGCAGAGGAGGTCCGCAAAACCAGGGTAGCAGAGAAACTTTCTCTGATAAACCCTTTCAGCATCCCTGAGGAGCTGCCCGGCTGTCCACCTTCGGAGGCAGTCGGGAGAAGATTATCACTGTACCCAAAAGCCTGGCTTTCCCTCACCCAAGACAAATGGGTACAGTCAATCATAAACGAGGATTACAAAATTCCCTTTATTCACATCCCTTCCCAATCCAAAGGATTCCTTCCAGACGTTCCACCCAGTCTAAGGGAACAAGTAGCACTAGAAATATCAAAGCTGCTATCAAAAAGAGCTATCCAATCAGTCCCAGCAGACCAACAAGGATCCGGAATTTACTTCAAATTCTTTTTGGTACCAAAAAAAACCGGGACTGGAGACCTATACTGGATCTCAGCAAGTTAAACAATTATATAAAAAAAACAAAATTCCGGATGGTCACGCTACAGTCCATTCTACCCTTCTTGGGTCAGGACAATTGGATGTGCTTGATAGACCTTCAGGATGCTTACTACCATATCAAAATGCACAGATGCTCCAGGAGGTTTCTCCGCTTTAGGCTGGGAGCCAGTCACTACCAGTTCAGAGCCCTGCCCTTTGGTCTCACTACAGCCCCCCAAGTGTTTACCAAATGCATGGCGGTGGTCCCGGTTCACTTGAGACGTCAAGGATTCCAGGTGTTTCCATATTTAGATGACTGGCTCCTTACCACCACCACCAGACATCAACTGCTTCTAGCCAGAGACTTCACCATCCAAACTTGCCAGGCTCTAGGCATCTCAATAAATTTCGGAAAATCTGCCTTGTCGCCTTGTCAATCTATTACCTTTATAGGCGCCACCTTAGACACACTCAATCTTTCCGTCAGACTTACAGAGCAAAGAGTGTTAGATATCTGCAAACAAGTTTACCTTCTATTGCAATGCAACAAGGTCAAAGCCAGGGTTGTCTTGAAGGTATTAGGACTCATGGCAACTACTATCACCCTTCTCCCCTTAGCTCATTTCCACATGAGGATCCTCCAATGGATGCTGTTTACTCAATGGTCCTTCCAACAGCTCCCGATCTCTCACATCATATTAACTCAATAATAACAAAATAATAACTCAATCATGCAAGAATCACCTGTCTTGGTGGATCACATCACCTCAAGTTCTCCAAAGCAGACCTTTCACCCCCCCCAGTCGCCACGGTGACAACGGACGCCTCCCTGATCGGGTGTGGGGGGGGCATTATCAGGGCAGGACAGTCCAGGGCATGTGGCAACCTTTCGAGTGCCACTTGCACATAAATGTCTTAGAGATGAGAGCAGTGCTTTTAGCGTTGCAAGCCCTTCAGGACTGTCTTCCCAAGGGGACTATTGTAACTCAGACGGACAACATGTCCGTAGTGTGGTACATCAACAAACAGGGTGGAACCAGATCCTACCCCTTATGTCGAGAGGCACTCAGACTTTGGCAGTGGGTGATTTCTTCTCGGCGTTTTCTGATAGCAACGCACATTCCCGGGAAGTCCAACGTGATTGCGGACAGGTTGAGCAGGGCCATTCTCATGCCCCACGAGTGGTCTCTGAAGAAATCGGTGCTGGAAGAAGTCTTCCAAAGATGGGGCCAGCCTTGCTGCGATCTTTTTGCTACTCCCCAAAACAGCAAGTGTCACGACTTCTTCACTCTCTTCCTGTTACCAGGCCATCCCACCAGAGACGCTCTAGTCGACGATTGGCCCCGGGGACTTCTGTATGCCTTTCCCCCTTTTCCACTGATATCTCAATTAATTTAGAAAGCTATCGCCTTGAGAGTTACAATGATCCTCATTGCCCCTTACTGGCCTCGACAGATATGGTTTCCGTTCCTCCATCATTACCTGTTGGAGCAGCCTTGGCATCTGGACCCAGTGCCAGATCTGTTGACCCACCAGTCGGGTCAGCTGCACCACTCCCTTCATTCTCTCAACCTCACAGCGTGGTTTCTCCAATTCCTACCCTAGCCAGACTTCCCTTAATCTCTCATTCGGTCCGGAACATCCTGATAGCCTCTCACAAATCTTCTACCAGGAAGATTTATAATAGTAAGTGGAAACGTTTTTCCTTCTGGGCAGCTTCAAAAAATATAGACCCCTTCACTGCACCTATCCAGTCTATCCTAGACTTTCTGGCAGAGCTCTTCCATTTAGGCTCTTCTTCATCTACCATTAGAGTACAACTAGCTGCTGTATCTAATTTTCATGTAGGAGTCTCAGACTCCAGTATCATGTCCCATAAGCTCTGCAAAGCCTTTTTTAGAGGTGTTTTTCTGCTCAAGCCCCCAGTCAAAGATCCCCCACCTCAATGGGACTTGAATTTGGTTCTGACATCCTTGATCCCCCCCCCCCCCTTCGAACCAGCGGCTTCATGCCCTCTTAAGCTGCTCTCATGGAAAACACTTTTTCTAATAGCCATAACTTCAGCTAGAAGGGTATCTGAACTTCATGCTCTGTGCAGTCGTCCTCCTTACTTAGTTTTCCACAAAGATAGGATGTCCCTCCGGACTAATCCGTCCTTCTTACCTAAAGTTTCCTCTCATCTGAACCAAACGATTGATCTCCCCGTCTTCTTCCCTGACTATTCCAACAGGTCGGAACAAAAGTTACATTTTCTAGATGTTCACCACCAACTTAGATATTATTTAGACAGGACTAAACAGTTCAGGAAATCTGATCAGCTTTTCCTGTCTTATGCGGAAGGGAAATTGGGCCTTCCAGTTACTAAGGTGTCCCTTTCAAGATGGCTTACCTGTATAATTACCTTCATCTATGAAATCAGACATCAAAAACTGCCTTCAAGACCTAGAGCTCATTCAACTAGGGCATTAGCTACATCTGTAGCTTTTCAGGACAGGCTACCAATAGATTCCATTTGTGCAGCAGCCACTTGGGCTTCTCCTCATACCTTCATTTTACATTACAAATTGGATATGGCCTCCAGAAACCATGCCAACTTTGGTTCCACTGTTCTCAAGAGTCTGTTCCGATAGGCCACCCGGATTAAGGTGCTAGGGACGCGGTCCCATCCAGCAAGAATGAAGGCGAGATTGACAACTTAGCATTAAGAAGTTATGTACCTACCATAACGTTCCATGTTAGTTGTCTTCTTCTCGCCTTCTTTCTTGCATCCCACTCTCCTTCCCCCTAGCCTGGACAGACCAATAGGAAATTTTGGGATCTTCCTTTGGAGTTTCCTTCCCACATGTTCTACCACCTCTATTCCCCCTTTTATGTTTGTGGTAGATTACATTCAGGTTTATATAGAGGTGGGTTCTTTTTTCTCCATACTGTGGCGACCAGAACTGCTTGGTTTAGCTATCAAACGAGATCTGAGTAGTTACCACCTAGCATTGTGGGATATAGGGGAGCCTCGAGCCGGAGGAATTAACTCTCGAGCTTTAGTATTGGCCGAGTCGGAGCCGAGGATCGGCTCCAAACCCATCCAGCAAGAAAGAAGTCGAGAAGAAGACAACTAACATGGAACGCTATGGTAGGTACATAACTTCTTATTTTCTCTGTTTGAAAAATACTGTTACATTGGGAACAGGCCCCACACTTGAATGTACCCTTGCGTTGATTGGAAAACGCATTAACTGGCCCCCCCATATGCAAGTATATTTTTGATGTTACTACCCCTCCGGAAAACAGTTTTCACTGACTTCCCTTTAAGGTTGGGGAGGTAGTAAAATCACTGAATTTCTCCCATTCTTTTTCCACTATGTTTCTAATAATACCAGCATTTACACTGTAATCAGTAACAAAGGCTGTTTGTAACCTTACTGTTGTTTTTTGAACATTGTTAGAACCCATTAAAGGGTGTATGTTCCCAGTACCTAAAACGGGTCTACATTTGTTGTTCCTACCTTCCCCCACCTCATTCTGTATATTAATAATAAAATCCTCTGGGTATCCCCTTTCCATGAACATTTTGGTTACATTTTGGCACACTAAGATGTAATCATGCTCATCAGATGTCATTCGGCAAGCCTGAATGAATTGCCCCTTGACTATCCCTTTCTTTTGATATAGGGGATGGGAACTAGTATACTGAATATAGGTGTTAGAAAAAGTAGGCTTCCTATAAATGGTAGATTTACAACCTGTTTCATCAACAGTTAAAGACACATCTAAGTAATTTTCTGTGTTGTAACCTGATAGGTTAATGTCAAAAAATGAGTGCTTTGATTCAAATAAATAATGAAATCCTGTAATTGCCCTTGGGTGCCAGTCCAAAAGATGCAGATATCATCCAGGAATCTAGTGTATAAGTTGATAATCCAAAACGTGAGCAAGTAGTGGATAAATAAAACTAATAACCAAGTAACCACCACCGATTCCAGGCACAAATATATCCGGTCCAGATGAAAGGTTCAAAAGTTTATTCTCCTTAAAAATGCCAGCAAGTAAAAACAAGCAATAACATTCACAGATAAAACGTTTTCGTCTTCAACTTCCTCAGCATTAACAACCATTGTTAAAAAAACTGTCTTTTGTATGTTTTACAGTCCACATCAACATTCAAACTACCCAATCATAACCCAGGCTGCTTAAAATAATGATTAGTGCTTAAAGAAATAGATATACTTGTTTTACAATGCAAATTGTCATATAAAATTTAAAGTCCATAAATATACTGTGACAATTGAACTAATAATATTGGTTTACTTGATGAAATTTGTTTAAAAGTGTGTGTTTGTTTATTATTATTAAAAAAACATTTTATTAAAATTAAATTAGATCCTGCACTGCTTGATGTGTGGCCCATTATAATCTTGTATATTTCACCATCTAGTGATGTAAATTAATATCACAGGCCATTTTTGTAGTATAACATAAACAGAATTAAAAGTATGTATAGAAGATATATATATATATATAAAAATATGTATAAAAAATGTTTTTTTTTTAAATCTTGCAAGTGTAAAAATACATTGTAGTAAAAAATGTATAATCAATTATAATAATAA